>NC_086453.1:75012689-75312689 GCF_028390025.1 Pseudophryne corroboree
TCCATATCTGTGCTGCATTGTAGTTGTGCGCAGTATATAGTAGGAGGACAGTGCAGAATTTTGCTGACCACCAGTATATATATATATATATATATATATATAGCAGCACAGTACAGTAGTCCATTGCTCTACCTCTGTGTCGTCAAGTATACTATCCATATCTGTGCAGCATTGTAGTTGTGCGCAGTATATAGTAGGAGGACAGTGTAGAATTTTGCTGACCACCAGTATATATATAGCAGTACGGTACAGTAGTCCATTGCTCTACCTCTGTGTCGTCAAGTATACTATCCATATCTGTGCTGCATTGTAGTTGTGCGCAGTATATAGTAGGAGGACAGTGCAGAATTTTGGTGACCACCAGTATATATATATATATATATAGCAGTACGATACAGTAGTCCATTGCTCTACCTCTGTGTCGTCAAGTATACTATCCATATCTGTGCTGCATTGTAGTTGTGCGCAGTATATAGTAGGAGGACAGTGAGGAATTTTGCTGACCACCAGTATATATAGCAGTACGGTACAGTAGTCCATTGCTCTACCTCTGTGTCGTTAAGTATACTATCCATATCTGTGCTGCATTGTAGTTGTGCGCAGTATATAGTAGGAGGACAGTGCAGAATTTTGCTGACCACCAGTATATATATATATATATATATATATATATAGCAGTACGATACAGTAGTCCATTGCTCTACCTCTGTGTCATCAAGTATACTATCCATATCTGTGCTGCGTTGTAGTTGTGCGCAGTATATAGTAGGAGGACAGTGAGGAATTTTGCTGACCACCAGTATATATATAGCAGTATGGTACAGTAGTCCATTGCTCTACCTCTGTGTCGTCAAGTATATTATACATCCATACCTGTGATGCATTGTAGTAGTGCACAGTATATAGTAGGAGGACAGTGCAGAATTTTGCTGACCCCAGTATATATATATATATATATATATATATATATATATATATAGCAGTACGGTACAGTAGTCCATTGCTCTACCTCTGTGTCGTCAAGTATACTATCCATATCTGTGCTGCATTGTAGTTGTGCGCAGTATATAGTAGGAGGACAGTGCAGAATTTTGCTGACCACCAGTATATATATAGCAGTATGGTACAGTAGTCCATTGCTCTACCTCCGTGTCATCAAGTATACTATCCATATCTGTGCTGCATTGTAGTTGTGCGCAGTATATAGTAGGAGGACAGTGCAGAATTTTGCTGACCACCAGTGTGTATATATATATATATATATATATATATATATATATAGCAGTACGGTACAGTAGTCCATTGCTCAACCTCTGTGTCGTCAAGTATTCTATCCATATCTGTGCTGCATTGTAGTTGTGCGCAGTATATAGTAGGAGGACAGTGCAGAATTTTGCTGACCACCAGTATATATATATATATATATATATATATATATATATAGCAGTACGGTACAGTAGGCCATTGCTATTGATATATTACTGGCATATAATGCCACACATTACAAGATGGAGAACAAAAATGTGGAGGGTAAAATAGGGAAAGATCAAGATCCACTTCCACCTTGTGCTGAAGCTGCTGCCACTAGTCATGGCCGATACGATGAAATGCCATCAACGTCGTCTGCCAAGGCCGATGCCCAATGTCATAGTAGAGAGCACGTAAAATCCAAAAAACAAAAGTTCAGTAAAATGACCCAAAAATCAAAATTAAAAAGCGTCTGATGAGAAGCGTAAACTTGCCAATATTCCATTTACGACACGGAGTGGCAAGGAACGGCTGAGGCCCTGGCCTATGTTCATGGCTAGTGGTTCAGCTTCACATGAGGATGGAAGCACTCATCCTCCCGCTAGAAAAATGAAAAGACTTAAGCTGGCAAAAGCACAGCATAGAACTGTACGTTCTTCTAAATCACAAATCCTCAAGGAGAGTCCAATTGTGTCGGTTGCGATGCCTGACCTTCCCAACACTGGACGGGAAGAGGTGGCGTCTTCCACCATTTGCACGCCCCCTGCAAGTGCTGGAAGGAGCACCCGCAGTCCAGTTCCTGATAGTCAAATTGAAGATGTCACTGTTGAAGTACACCAGGATGAGGATATGGGTGTTGCTGGCGCTGAGGAGGAGATTGACAAGGAGGATTCTGATGGTGAGGTGGTTTGTTTAAGTCAGGCACCCGGGGAGACACCTGTTGTCTGTGGGACGAATATGGCCATTGACATGCCTGGTCAAATTACAAAAAAATCACCTCTTCGGTGTGGAATTATTTTAACAGAAATGCGGACAACAGGTGTCAAGCCGTGTGTTGCCTTTGTCAAGCTGTAATAAGTAGGGGTAAGGACGTTAACCACCTAGGAACATCCTCCCTTATACGTCACCTGGAGCGCATTCATCAGAAGTCATTGACAAGTTCAAAAACTTTGGGTGACAGCGGAAGCAGTCCACTGACAACTAAATCCCTTCCTCTTGTAACCAAGCTCCTGCAAACCACACCACCAACTCCCTCAGTGTCAATTTCCTCCTTAGACAGGAAAGCCAATAGTCCTGCAGGCCATGTCACTGGCAAGTCTGACGAGTCCTCTCCTGCCTGGGATTCCTCCGATGCATCCTTGAGTGTAACGCCTACTGCTGCTGGCGCTGCTGTTGTTGCTGCTGGGAGTCGTTCGTCATCCCAGAGGGGAAGTCGGAAGACCACTTCTACTACTTCCAGTAAGCAATTGACTGTCCAACAGTCCTTTGCGAGGAAGATGAAATATCAGAGCAGTCATCCTACTGCAAAGCGGATAACTCTGGTCTTGGCAGCTGCGGTGGTGTTAAACGTGTGTCCGGTATCCACCGTTATTTCACAGGGAATTAGAGAATTGATTGAGGTTCTGTGTCCCCGGTACCAAATACCATCTAGGTTCCATTTCTCTAGGCAGGCGATACCGAGAATGTACACAGACGTCAGAAAAAGAGTCACCAGTGTCCTAAAAAATGCATTTGGACCCAATGTCCACTTAACCACGAACATGTGGACAAGTGGAGCAGGGCAGACTCAGGACTATATGACTGTGACAGCCCACTGGGTAGATGTATTGCCTCCCGCAGCAACAACAGCAGCGGCGGCACCAGTAGCAGGATCTCGCAAATGCCAACTCGTTCCTAGGCAGGCTACGCTTTGTATCACTGCTTTCCATAAGAGGCACACAGCTGACAACCTCTTACGGAAACTGAGGAAAATCATCGCAGAATGGCTTACCCCAATTGGACTCTCCTGGGGATTTGTGGCATCGGACAACGCCACCAATATTGTGCTTGCATTACATGTGGGCAAATTCCAGCACATCCCATGTTTTGCACATACATTGAATTTGGTGGTGCAGAATTTTTAAAAAAACCACAGGGGCGTGCAAGAGATGCTGTCGTTGGCCCGAAGAATTGCGGGCCACTTTCGGCATTCAGCCACCGCGTGCCGAAGACTGGAGCACCAGCAAACACTCCTGAACCTGCCCCGCCATCATCTGAAGCAAG
The DNA here is from genome assembly GCF_028390025.1 of Pseudophryne corroboree. Classification (NCBI taxonomy): domain Eukaryota; kingdom Metazoa; phylum Chordata; class Amphibia; order Anura; family Myobatrachidae; genus Pseudophryne; species Pseudophryne corroboree. The sequence continues at coordinate 75,016,200 of NC_086453.1, forward strand.
AGGTGGTAACGAGGTGGAATTCAACCCTCTATATACTTCAGAGGATGGAGGAGCAACAAAAGGCCATTCAAGCCTATACATCTGCCTACGATATAGGCAAAGGAGGGGGAATGCACCTGACTCAAGTGCAGCGGAGAATGATTTCAACGTTGTGCAAGGTTCTGCAACCCTTTGAACTTGCCACACGTGAAGTCAGTTCAGACACTGCCAGCCTGAGTCAGGTCATTCCCCTCATCAGGCTTTTGCAGAAGAAGCTGGAAAGATTGAAGGAGGAGCTAAAACGGAGCGATTCCGCTAGGCATGTGGGACTTGTGGATGGAGCCCTTAATTTGCTTAACCAGGATTCACAGGTGGTCAATCTGTTGAAATCAGAGCACTACATTTTGGCCACCGTGCTCGATCCTAGATTTAAAGCCTACGTTGTATCTCTCTTTCAGGCAGACACAAGTATGCAGAGGTGCAAAGACCTGCTGGTGAGACACTTGTCAAGTCAAGCGGAACGTGACCCGCCAACAGCTCCTCCTTCACATTCTTCCGCAACTGGGGCTGCAAGGAAAAGGCTAAGAATTCCGAGCCCACCCGCTGGCGGTGATGCAGGGCAGTCTGGAGCGAGTTCTGACATCTGGTCCGGACTGAAGGACCTGCCAACGATTACTGACATGTCGTCTACTGTCACTGCATATGATTCTGTCACCATTGAAAGAATGGTGGAGGATTATATGAGTGACCGCATCCAAGTAGGCACGTCAGACAGTCCGTACGTATACTGGCAGGAAAAAGAGGCAATTTGAAGGCCCTTGCACAAACTGGCTTTATTTTACCTAAGTTACCCTCCCTCCAGTGTGTACTCTGAAAGAGTGTTTAGTGCAGCCGCTCACCTTGTCAGCAATCGGCGTACGAGGTTACTTCCAGAAAATGTGGAGAAGATGATGGCCCTCATTCCGAGTTGATCGGTCGCATTGCGAATTTAGCAGAGTTACACACGCTAAGCCGCCGCCTACTGGGAGTGAATCTTAGCTTCTTAAAATTGCGACCGATGTATTCGCAATATTGCGATTACTAACTACTTAGCAGTTTCTGAGTAGCTCCAGACTTACTCTGCCTGTGCGATCATTTCAGTGCTTGTCGTTCCTGGTTGACGTCACAAACACACCCAGCGTTCGCCCAGGCACTCCCACCGTTTCCCCGGCCACTCCTGCGTTTTTTCCGGAAACGGTAGCGTTTTCAGCCACACGCCCCTGAAACGCCGTGTTTCCGCCCAGTAACACCCATTTCCTGTCAATCACATTACGATTGCCGGAGCGAAGAAAAAGCCGTGAGTAAAATTACTTTCTTCATAGTAAAGTTACTTGGCGCAGTCGCAGTGCGAACATTGCGCATGCGTACTAAGCGGATTTTCACTGCGATGCGATGAAAAATACCGAGCGAACAACTCGGAATGAGGGCCGATGTTCATCAAAATGAATTATAATCAATTCCTCCGTGAAGACATTCACCAGCAATTGCCTCCAGAAAGTACACAGGGACCTGAGATGGTGGATTCCAGTGGGGACGAATTAATACTCTGTGAGGAGGGGGATGTACACAGTGAAAGGGGTGATGAATTGGACGATGAGGTGGAGCTGGACATCTTGCCTCTGTAGAGCCAGTTTGTACAAGGAGAGATTGATTGCTTATTTTTTGGTGGGGGCCCAAACCAACCAGTCATTTCAGTCACAGTCGTGTGGCAGACCCTGTCGCTGAAATGATGGGTTTGTTAAAGTGTGCATGTCCTGTTTATACAACATAAGGGTGGGTGGGAGGGCCCAAGGACAATTCCATCTTGCACCTCTTTTTTCTTTAATTTATCTTTGCATCATGTGATGTTTGGGGCCAATTTTTTTTAAGTGCCATCCTGTCTGACACTGCAGTGCCACTCGTAGATGGGCCAGGTGTTTGTGCCGGCCACTTGGGTCGCTTAGCTTAGTCATCCAGCGACCTCGGTGCAAATTTTAGGCCAAAAAGTTATATTGTGAGGTGTGAGGTGTTCAGAGGTGAGGTGTTCAGAATAGACTGGAAATGAGTTGAAATTATGGTTATTGAGGTTAATAATACTATGGGATCAAAATTCCCCCCAAATTCTATGATTTAAACTGTTTTTGAGGGTTTTTTGAAAAAAAACACCCGAATCCAAAAGACACCCGAATCCAACAAAAAATTTCAAGGAGGTTTTGCCAAAACGCGTCCGAATCCAAAACACGGCCGCGGAACCGAATCCAAAACCAAAACACAAAACCCGAAAAATGTCCGGTGCACATCTCTACTTTAAGACAGAGGCGTTAGCATTTTTTTTACGAAGGGACAACAAGGACGGCGGGACTCCTTCCCATTCCGTTGGGCCCAGAACAACCGCCTCACATATTTAGGCATACAGATACCACGCCACCCATCCCTATTAAATGATTGTAATTACAACCCGCTCCTTCAGAGAACCCTCCTAGATTTCTCCAAATGGACCTACCTTCCTTTAACGTATATTGGTCACTGCCATCTCTTTAAAATGATCAGTTTCCCCCAATTCCTCAATGTCCTCCAAACCCAACCCATTTATCCCTTTAAAAACCTAATGTCAAACTTGAAAAAAGCACTTTCTAAATTCATATGTGCAAACACCCTTGAATCTCTCAATTTAAACTCCAGCAAAAACGTGAATTGAGAGGACTTAACCTGCCATGTTTACGATCCTATGCCCTAGCAGCCAATTACAGAATACCCTCCGATTGGATCAGCGGCATCCAAACTTATTCCAATAGTCACCTAGATCAGGCTTTCACACCCAGTTGGAACCTAATCTCTCTGCTGCATACTCCACCTCAGGCTCTCCTGCCATCAATTAAATCCAACTGCCTAATCTACTCTGCCTGTGTTGCTTGGCGTACTTTGTGCCCTAGACTACGTTTGTTACGCTACCAATCTATATTTTTACCACTATGGGAAAACCCCGACTTCCACCCCCACCTAATGTCTCCAATTTTTAGGGTATGGCATAGACATGGCCTCTGTTATATATTCCAATTTTTACAATCAGAATCATTTACTCTCTTAACACAACTTCAAGGAAACTTCCCGACATTACCAATACCTTTGTTCCCCTTCCTACAGGCCTGTAGTTACGTCACCTCAATTCTGACTGCTTTGGGAGATAGGGGTATGTCCACTGACCTTGACAGTGTTGTACAACGCAACCCAGGGTCTCCACTCACTAACTTGTACATCTATGACCAAGCCCGCTTGGTACTGACCCTTGAGGGAGGTTCGGGGGGACTGATGAAATGGGAGGATGATTTTCCTGGTCTCGCCATGAAGTCTCTGATTTCTTCCTACCAAACTTTGAACAAACAACTGGTTTCTATATCATATGTGGAGATGAACCACAAAATTCTACATAGGGCATACTTCACGCCCAAGCTTACATTTTTGATAGGCAAGGCAGACACGTCGACTTGCTTTAAGTGTGGAGACCTGGAGGCCGATATTAAACACTGTCTTTGGTCCTTTCCCTGGGTTCGTTCCTTGTGGTCTGCCCTTCAAACCTACATTACTCATGATCTACATCTATCCTTTATTATTGATATGTGGACCTTTTGGGGTATAGTCCCTGCCGAATCGAGATCTAGTTTAACTAACGGTAACCTGAAATTACTTAATAAACTGGCTGCCTCAGCTAAAAAGATGATATTATCTCAGTCGATATCGCCAGACCCGGTATCCATTACTCTTTTGTATCCCAGGTTATCCTATCTATTCACAATGGATTGATCTGAGGTTCCTCTACAAAAAGAAAAACGGACCGCAGCTTTCTTTGACACCTGGTTGCCCTATATCTTAACACTACCCTCAGGCACCAAATCACTCCTGCATCAAAGTTTTAGCCTCACCACTTGGTACAATATGACCATATTGGATACCGGTCACCCCTTTTAAAGTCGACTGTTCTCCTATTGTTTCTTGTACACATTCTTCGGTATGTATTGTATTTTATGATTTCTGTTTCCTTGATGTGTGAATTTTTTTCTGTGTTTATAATTTTCCTATCAATAAAATTGTTTATAAAGAAAAAAGAATGTAATAGATGTAGATGTATTATGGTCATGGCCAGTGGCCAAGTCATGTTGGTAGTGTAGTGTCTTTTGTCTGTATAGAGTGTAATAGATGTATTATGGTCATGTCCGGTGTTCAGGTCATGTTGGGGTGTAGTGTCATGTGTCTGTGTAGAGTGTAATAGATGTATGGTGGTCATGTCCAGTGGTCAGGTCATGTTGGGGGTGTAGTGTCCTATGTCTGTGTAGAGTGTAATAGATGTATTATGGTCATGTCCAGTGGTCAGGTCATGTTGGGGGTGTAGTGTCCTATGTCTGTGTAGAGTGTAATAGATGTATGGTGGTCATGTCCAGTGGTCAGGTCATGTTGGTTGTGTAGTGTCATGTGTCTGTGTAGAGTGTAATAGATGTATGGTGGTCATGTCCAGTGGTCAGGTCATGTTGGGGGTGTAGTGTCCTATGTCTGTGTAGAGTGTAATAGATGTATTATGGTCATGTCCAGTGGTCAGGTCATGTTGGGGGTGTAGTGTCCTATGTCTGTATAGGGTGTAATAGATGTATTATGGTCATGTCCAGTGGTCAGGTCAAGTTGGGGGTGTAGTGTCCTATGTCTGTATAGGGTGTAATAGATGTATTATGGTCATGTCCAGTGGTCAGGTCATGTTGGGGGTGTAGTGTCCTATGTCTGTATAGAGTGTAATAGATGTATTATGGTCATGTCCAGTGGTCAAGTCATGTTGGGGGTGTAGTGTACTATGTCTGTATACTGTGTAATAGATTCATAGTAGTATTATATCTTTTGGCCATGGCACAATGAGTGGGCATAGTGCTCTTTGTCTGTAAAGAATGTAATTGAATTGAGGGAAATCAGGGGCACCCATTTTAAAAAGAGAGGTATCCCCCATTTCAAATGAGTACTTATTGTCCGGAGAAAAGTACAATTTCCGCATATAAGGTGGAGGGCAATCTGTGCACTATCACTCCCATAATCACACCGGAAACTTTGTGGGCAACCATATTTGAAAGAGAGGTGTCCACTCTTTCAAATTATGTGGTCCACTAGTAGCTATTGTCAGATCATCACCTGTGACCGTCAGACAATATTAAGTTGCTGTAGCGGTTAGACCCAGAAGTATTCACCAGAAATGATATTTCATGTACTTTGCATTTATAAAACAATTGTATTCTATTAATCTAGGTGTTGTCAGTATGTGAACTGGTTCTGTAAAATGTTTTAAAATGGCTGACTTGTGTCCTGTATGTGACCTGTTGGCAGGGCTGAAGAAGGGACAGTTTTTGGTCCTCCTTTAGGCTCAAGGAGGCAAAATAATGATCTTGTATCAGTCATAAAAGATGTACTAGGTGCATTATCCCTTGCAGAGTGATAACATGGAGAGAGAAAAAGTACCAGCCAGTCAGCTCCTAGCTGTCATTTTTCTAACACAGCCTGTAACATGGCAGTTAGGAGCTGAATGACTGGTACTTTTCTTTCTCCATTTTATCACTCTCCAAGTAATGATGCATCTAGCCACTGTGGGGTAAATTTACTAAGATGGGAGTTCTATTTAAGATGGGATGTGGTACCATAGCAGCCAACCAGATTCCAGGTATTATCTTCTAGAAGGTGCTAGATAAATGAGAAGTAGAATCTGATTGGTTGCTATGGGTAACATCCCATCTTAAATAGAACTCCCATCTTAGTAAATTTACCCCTGTGTGTAAAGTAAATGCTTCAGTCCCAAATAACCAGACCTCCTTTCCAGGTCAGTTCAAGAAATATAAATCTCGAAGTTGTTATAAAAGAGGTTAGAGAGGTGTTCCAAGATTCATTGGTTCATCTATAAAAGAATCCTGTGTACATCTGGGCTGTCCCAGCCCAACTTCATCTACCTAGTGAAAGTTACCTAGGAGTGAGTGATTCATTCATTAATATTCGGCACTGAGACAGTTAAATCCAAATGTGGGGGCCCTGAAGCAGCTGCTGTGGTGATAAAGGAATAGGAGAACGTGTCCATTACCTAAAAGAGGGTTTGCAGACTGGTAATACAACAAAACTGTCTCACATGACTTCTTTTACGACAGAGTCCTAGCCTATCGTAAGTTAGTGAATCCTGTTGTTATTTACCTTTTATTTTCATAAGACTACTATTTGCATATATATAAATTGTAGAGATGTGCACTGGAATTTTTTTGGGTTTTGTGTATTGGTTTTGGATTCGGTTCCGCGGCCGTGTTTTGGATTCGGACGCGTTTTGGCAAAACCTCCCTGAAAATATTTTGTCGGATTCGGGTGTGTTTTTAAAAAAAAACAACCCTCAATAACAGCTTAAATCATAGAATTTGGGGGTAATTTTGATCCCATAGTATTATTAACCTCAATAACCATAAGTTCCACTCATTTCCAGTCTATTCTGAACACCTCACAATATTATTTTTAGTCCTAAAATTTGCACCGAGGTCGCTGGATGACTAAGCTAAGCGACCCAAGAGGGCGGCACAAACGCCTGGCCCATCTAAGAGTGGCACTGCAGTGGCAGACAGGATGGCACTTAAAAAAATTGGCCCCAAACAGCACATGATGCAAAGAAAAGAGAAAAATAGGTGCACTGTGGTCGCTGGATGGCTAAGCTAAGCGACACAAACACCTCAATATCACAGGAATTATTCGTTCTAATCAATGGTATTATTGGTCCAAGTCACTGGAAGAAAATGACAAAATCACAGGAATTATTCGTTCTAATCAATGGTATTATTGGTCCAAATCACTGGAAGAAAATGATAAAATCACTGGAATTATTTGTTCTAATCAATGGTATTATTGGTCCAAATTACTGGAAGAAAATGACAAAATCACTGGAATTATTCATTCTAATCAATGGTATTATTGGTCCAAATCACTTGAAGAAAATGACAAAATCACTGTAATCATTTGGCAAGATCACTGTAATTAATAATTAATTATAAATTACTGATATTAATTGGTAAAATCTCGCTTTCACCTGCCTAGTGAAGTGGAATCTAGATGGGATTTTGTACCGGGGACACAATAACTTCATCAATTGTCTAAATCCCAATGCACTAATGGCGGAAAATGGGCGCACGTCTAACAGCGCACTGATTATACTGAGAACTGATTATACTGATCACTGATTATACTGAACACTGATTTTACTGATCACTGATGATACTACGGAGAAGTGACACTGGGCAGCGAGAACAGCACTGGACTATTGTACTGTAGTATACTGGTCACCACAATGCAGCACTGACACTGAGCACAGATATTAAGCACTGATCAGGATACTTGCAGTGACACAGAGCTGCAAGATACAGCAATGGCCTACTGTACTGTACTATATGTATACTGCTGGTCACCAAAATGCTGCACTGTCCTACTATATACTGCTCACAATAATTCTGCACAGAGATAGTATACTTGACACATAGCTGCAAGATACAGTAATGGCCTACTGTACTGTACTATATGTATACTGCTGGTCACCAAAATGCTGCACTGTCCTACCATATACTGCTCACAATAATGCAGCACAGAGATAGTATATTGACACAGAGCTGCAAGATACAGCAATGGCCTACTGTGCTGTACTATATGTATACTGCTGGTCACCAAAATGCTGCACTGTCCTACTATATACTGCTCACAATAATGCAACACAGATATAGTATACTTGACACAGAGCTGCAAGATACAGCAATGGCCTACTGTACTGTACTATATGTAGACTGCTGGTCACCAAAATGCTGCACTGTCCTACTATATACTGCTCACAATAATGCAGTACAGAGATAGTAAACTTGACACAGAGCTGCAAGATACAGCAATGGCCTACTGTATTGTACTACTATAATTATATACTGGTGGTCCCCAGTCCCCACAATGCAGCACGCTGAGCACAGATATTTGCAGCACACTGAGCACAGATATGGAGCGTTTTCAGGCAGAGAACGTAGATATTTGCAGCACACTGAGCACAGATATTTGCAGCACACTGAGCACAGATATTTGCAGCACACTAAGCACAGATACAGAGCTTTTCAGGGAGAGAACGCAGCCACGTCCTCTCCGTTCAATCTCCAATGCACGAGTGAAAATGGCGGCGATGCGCGGCTCTTTATATAGAATACAAATCTCGCGAGAATCCGACAGCAGGATGATGACGTTCGGCCGCGTTCGGGTTAACCGAGCAAGGCGGAAAGATCCGAGGCTGCCTCGGAACCATGTAAAATAGGTGAAGTTCGGATCTCGGAGAACCGAACCCGCTCATCTCTAATAAATTGTGTGTCCTGCTTTCAAACTTTTGTAACTTTTTTGCTTAAGCATTTGATGTAAACTGTTCTCAGATTAAAAAAGTAATTAATCTTAGCAGTTCTTTCCATGAACTTATGGGAGTTCAATGCTACTTATATTGTTTGAATAATAATTATTGTACAATATTCGTCAGGAAAAAACATGCACTCTAGATCCCTTCCGTCTTGATGGCAGCTTAGTGGTGTAATTATTGTGGGTGCTGACGTAATCAATAAACACGGACAGTGACTCTGGATTGGAGCCGTCTGGGTTCATGACAGTTGCGTTACAGAAAATAGATGTTTACCAAATATGGGTGGGAAGGCACTATGTGCCCTATCGCCAGTGGCGTAATGAGGGGGGTGCGGGGGGTGCGGCCCGCACCCAGGTGTCACCCTTCAATAGGGTGACACCTAAAAGGGCTGCACCCCCGCACCCCCATCCACATCCGCAGCGGCAGCATCACCCTCCCTCCCGGCACCAAGCCCCCTCACCCCCGCCGACTTCGGACGCGATGAGGGGCGGAGCTTGATTGCCGGCCTCGCACCGCGGGCACCGTTGCTGCACTGAGCAGAGGAGACTTTGTGCACTGCGGGCGCGGCAGCGACAGCAGCAACAGATCCCTCCCCCTGTCCCCCAGCACATTGGGAGCTGCTTGCTGTTGGGAGGGGGAGTGAGGTGACCTGGCGCGGAAAGATTGAGTTTGGACTGCTGGGAGCTAGGAGGAGTAGGCTGAAGAGAAAGAGTGCATAGTCTCATGGTGAGTGAATCGATTATAAGCAGGAGAGAGGAGGGGGGGGGGGGGGTTTAGAGCCGGGATTTTGCCTGAACTATTTTGTTTGTTTTATCTGGTGTTTAGTTTTAATAGGTATGTGTATTTTACTCTATCTTTTTTTCCATATGTGACTTTTTTTTTTTAAATGTTTATACCAGATTTACCCTCCTGCATTTAGTGGGATGCTCCCATTTTTTACTTTAGCCTTCCGCTGCCCTGGATGCCATGCTAGTCCTCCCGTTTTTACCCCGTCCCTCTGTGAGTAAAAAAAGGCCATAAAGTACCAGTGTATTTTGTAATTTGTTAAAAGTAACAAATGCTACGCCGCCAATCACCTGCCTCCGCCACACTGCCGCTGCTGATAAGGTAATCATACACTGCTGCCTTTCTCTCTCCCTTCTGTATTTCATTACTGGCCCTCTCTCTGTCACTCTCCCTGTCCCTATGTCTCTGCTGTCTATCTCCCTGTCCCTGCTGTCGCTCTCCCTGTCCCTATGTCCCTGATGTCACTCTCCCTGTCCCTATGTCCCTGCTGTCACTCTCCCTGTCCCTATGTCCCTGCTGTCACTCTCCCTGTCCCTATGTCCCTGCTGTCTATCTCCCTGTCCCTGCTGTCGCTCTCCCTGTCCCTATGTCCCTGATGTCACTCTCCCTGAACCTATGTCCCTGCTGTCACTCTCCCTATGTCCCTGCTGTCACTCTCCCTGTCCCTATGTCCCTCTGTCACTCTCCCTGTCCCTCTGTCACTCTCCCTGTCCCTGAATTGCGGCCTCATACTGTGTGGCATAATGTGAATTTTGGCTCATTCCGTGTGGCATAATGTGAATTTTGGCTCATTCCATGTGGTACAATGTTAATTTGGCTCATTTCGTGTGAATTTTGATCCATACTGTGTGGCATAATGTGAATTTTGGCTCATTTCATGTGAATTTTGGCTCATTCCATGTGGCATAATGTGAATTTTGGCTCATTCCGTGTGGCATAATGTGAATTTTGGCTCATTCTGTGTGCTATTGGCGGCCAGTGATGCAATCGCAATACAATTGTGATTGCATCGATGATTTAGGGTAGTACGCCGCCATGTTTCCAATCGCAGCGTCCGCGTGTGATGTCACATGGCCGCCCCGAACTCATCTCCATTTATGACGGCATTCCCCCACAATGCCGAGTTGATAACCCCACAATGCCACATCGCCACCCCGTGAACTCCTCTGCCTGTCAAATCAGGCAGAGGTGTTCGCATAAGCTGGATGCGATTGCATCTTACTTTGCGAGCACGCGCCGTATGGTCCATAGGGGGGTGACACCATGAGTTACCACACCGGGTGACACCAACCCTAGTGACGCCTCTGCCTATCGCGCCCATAATTTCACCTGTAAATGTGAGGTCACTTACATATGAAAGACGGAGTCCCCTCTTCCAAATTACAGTATGTGGCCCCCTTAGCAGCTATAGTCTGGATCACCTGTGATCACCAGACCGTGGACCCCGTTTATCAACACACTTTTACTGCAGTGTTATTTACTGTTTTCACTCACCCATTCTTTTTTTTTTTTACTTGTATGTATCAATGGTGCGCTCGCTGGTGAAAGCTAGTTTAAATAAACCAGGCAGCTCTGTTTATCTCATACCAGCAGTATGAAGCTGTTATTTTTCCTGAAATCGGCATGTGCTATGTGTCTTCCTTTCCTTCGGTGGTTAGTGTATATCCCCCCCCAAAAAAATTGTTCTTCATTCCCAGGCTCTCATTATTGTGTTTATCTATCCTGTGTGTCACTGTTGTGTTTTGTCATACACATTGCATATAGTTACAGGACCATTAAAAATTGCTCCATCCCTCTGTTTTTCTTTGTCAACCCCAAGCCCTATGCCCCCTCATACACCACATGTTTGCATAAGTGGCATACCACCGTGGTTTACAGAAGTATGAAACTTTTACAACTGAAATGAGTCATCTTGTATCTGAGCCCTGTTACTGTCAGTCCCATTATGAAAGTTCACGTTTGTTATCACTGTACTTGTAAAAACTAACCAATGAAATTGTCTATGGAGGCCGCACTAATTCTATGAAAGTGTCTGTAAGGACAGTTGCTTAAAATAATATTTTGTGCCTGCTTCCACTATATATATATATATATATATATATATAGTCCTCCAAATCAGTCGGCACTCAAGTATGAAAATGCAGCATCCCCCGGTGCCCGAATACTCTGAATATAACTCCAATATCGGTACAAATGGCACTCGCAGGGTTTAATTCAAGCAAAAATGCTGGTCCAGTTATGGTTGTGACGTTTCGGAGCTACCGCTCCTTCCAAAAGCCTGATGAGGGGAATGACCTGACTCAGGCTGGCAGTGTCTAAACTGACTTCACATGTGGCAAGTTCAAAGGGTTGCAGAACCTTGCACAACGTTGAAATCATTCTCCACTGCGCTTGAGTCAGGTGCATTCCCCCTCCTTTGCCTATATCATAGGCAGATGTATAGGCTTGAATGGCCTTTTGCTGCTCCTCCATCCAAGCATATAGAGGGTTGAATTCCACCTCGTTACCACCTCTTGCTTCAGATGATGGCGGGGCAGGTTCAGGAGTGTTTGCTGGTGCTCCAGTCTTCGGCACGTGGTGGCTGAATGCCGAAAGTGGCCCGCAATTCTTCGGGCCACCGACAGCATCTCTTGCATGCCCCTGTCATTTTAAAAAAAAAATCTGCACCACCAAATTCAATGTATGTGCAAAACATGGGACGTGCTGGAATTTGCCCACATGTAATGCACGCACAATATTGGTGGCGTTGTCCGATGTCACAAATCCTCAGGAGAGTCCAATTGGGATAAGCCATTCTGCGATGATGTTCCTCAGTTTCCGTAAGAGGTTGTCAGCTGTGTGCCTCTTATGGAAAACAGTGGGCTGTCACAGTCATATAGTCCTGAGTCTGCCCTGCTCTACTTGTCCACATGTCCGTGGTTAAGTGGACATTGGGTACAACTGCATTTTTTAGGACACTGGTGAGTCTTTTTCTGACGTCTGTGTACATTCTCAGTATCGCCTGCCTAGAGAAGTGGAACCTAGATGGTATTTGGTACCGGGGACACACTACCTCAAGAAATTCTCTAATTCCCTGTGAACTAACGCTGGATACCGGACGCACGTCTAACACCAACACAGCTGCCAAGGCCTGAGTTATCTGCTTTGCAACAGGATGACTGCTGTGATATTTCATCTTCCTCGCAAAGGACTGTTGGACAGTCAATTGCTTACTGGAAGTAGTACAAGTGGTCTTTTCCGACTTCCCCTCTGGGATGACGATCGGCTCCCAGCAGCAACAACAGCAGCGCCAGCAGCAGTAGGCGTTACACTCTAGGATGCATTGGAGGAATCCCAGTCAGGAGAGGACTCGTCAGACTTGCCAGTGACATGGCCTGCAGGATTATTGGCATTCCTGTCTAAGGAGGAAATTGACACTGAGGGAGTTGGTGGTGTGGTTTGCAGGAGCTTGGGTACAAGAGGAAGGGATTTAGTTGTCAGTGGACTGCTTCCGCTGTCACCCAAAGTTTTTGAACTTGTCAATGACTTCTGATGAATGCGCTCCAGGTGACGTATAAGGGATGATGTTCCTAGGTGGTTAACGTCCTTAACCCTACTTATTACAGCTTGACAAAGGCAACACACGGCTTGACACCTGTTGTCTGCATTTCTGTTGAAATAATTCCACTCTGAAGAGGTGATTTTTTTTGTAATTTGACCAGGCATGTCAATGGCCATATTCATCCCACGGACAACAGGTGTCTTCCCGGGTGCCTAACTTAAACAAACCACCTCACCATCAGAATCCTCCTTGTCAATTTCCTCCTCAGCGCCAGCAACACCCATATTCTCATCCTGGTGTACTTAAACAGTGACATCTTCAATTTCAATATCAGGAACTGGACTGTGGGTGCTCCTTCCAGCACTTGCAGGGGGTGTGCAAATGGTGGAAGGCGCCACCTTTTCCCGTCCAGTGTTGGAAAGGTCAGGCATCGCAACCGACACAATTGGACTCTCCTTGGGTATTTGTGATTTAGAAGAACGTACAGTTCTTTGCTGTACTTTTGCCAGCTTAAGTCTTTTCATTTTTCTAGCGGGAGGATGAGTGCTTCCATCCTCATGTGAAGCTGAACCATTAGCCATGAACATAGGCCAGGACCTCAGCCGTTCCTTGACACTCCGTGTCGTAAATGGCATATTGGCAAGTTTAAGCTTATCCTCAGACGCTTTTAATTTAGATTTTTGGGTCATTTTACTGAACTTTAGTTTTTGGGATTTTATATGCTCTCTACTATGACATTGGGCATCGGCCTTGGGAGATGATGTTGATGGCATTTCATCGTCTCGGCCATGACTAGTGGCAGCAGCTTCAGCACAAGGTGGAAGTGGATCTTGATCTTTCCCTATTTTACCCTCCACATTTTTGTTCTCCATTTTTTTAATGTGTGGAATTATATGCCAGTAATATATCAATAGCAATGGCCTACTGTACTGTCTGTACTACTACTGCTGTTCACCAAAATGCTGCACTGTCCTACTATATACTGCTCACAACAATGCAGCACAGATATGGATACTTGAAGTGATACGGAGCTGCAGGATACAGCAATGGCCTACTGTACTGTACTACTGTATATGTATACTGGTGGTCACTACAATGCTGCACTGTCTTACTATATACTGCTCACAACAACAATGCAGCACAAATATGGATAGTATACTTGACACAGAGCTGCAAGATACAGCAATGAACTACTGTACTGTACAACTATATACTGTTGGTCACCAAAATGCTGCACTGTCCTACTATATGCTGCTCACAACAACAATGCAGCACAGATATGGATAGTATACTTGACACAGAGCTGCAAGATACAGCAATGGCCTACTGTACTGTACTACTGTATATGTATACTGGTGGTCACCACAATGCTGCACTGTCTTATTATATACTGCTCACAACAACAATGCAGCACAGATATGGATAGTATACTTGACACAGAGCTGCAAGATACAGCAATGGACTACTGTACTGTACAACTATATACTGTTGGTCACCAAAATGCTGCACTGTCCTACTATATACTGCTCACAACAACAATGCAGCACAGATATGGATAGTATACTTGACACAGAGCTGCAAGATACAGCAATGGACTACTGTACTGTATAACTATATACTGTTGGTCACCAAAATGCTGCACTGTCCTACTATATACTGCTCACAACAACAATGCAGCACAGATATGGACAGTATACTTGACACAGAGCTGCAAGATACAGCAATGGCCTACTGTACTGTACTACTGTATATGTATACTGGTGGTCACCACAATGCTGCACTGTCTTACTATATACTACTTACAACAACAATGCAGCACAGATATGGATAGTATACTTGACACAGAGCTGCAAGATACAGCAATGGCCTACTGTACTGTACTACTACTATAATTATATACTGGTGGTCCCCACAATGCAGCACACTGAGCACAGATATTTGCAGCACACTGAGCACAGATACGGAGCTTTTCAGGGAAAGAACGTAGCCACGTTGTCTCCGTTCAATCTCCAATGCACGAGTGAAAATGGCGGCGACGCGCGGCTCTTTATATAGAATACGAATCTCGCAAGAATCCGACAGCGGGATGATGACTTTCGGCGCGTTCGGGTTAACCGAACAAGGCAGGAAGATCCGAGGCTGCCTCGGAACCGTCTAAAATAGGTGAAGTTCGAGGATGTTCGGATCTCGGAGAACCGAACCGGCTCATCTCTAATAATAAGTCCCTTACAGTGTTGCTGTGTTGTCCTGCATCAGACCAGTGGTAGTGTCCTGGGCATCAGTCAGTCCAGTGACCATTCACTGTGGTGGTTTCCTCTGCTGACATATGTCCAGTGCTGCTGTATAATAAGTCCCTTACAGTGTTACTGTGTAGTCCTGCATCAGACCAGTGGTAGTGTCCTGGCCATCAGTCATTCCAGTGACCAGGCAGTCACAGTGGTATATACGCTGCTGCTATATGTCCACTGCTGCCATATAATAATAACCACCACAACAACAACAACAAGTCCCTTACAGTGTTGCTGTGTTGTGCTGCATCAGACCAGTGGTAGTGTCCTTGCCATAAGTCATCCCAGTGACCAGGCAGTCACAGTGGTATATGCTGCTGCTATATGTCCACTGCTACCGTATTATAATAATAATAATAATAATAATAATAATAATAACAACAAGTCCCTTACAGTATTGCTGTGTTGTGCTGCATCAGACCAGTGGTAGTGTCCTGGCCATAAGTCATTCCAGTGACCAGGCAGTCACAGTGGTATATGCTGCTGCTATATGTCCATTGCTGCTGTATAACAACAACAACAACAACAACAACAACAACAACAACAACAACTACAATGTCCTTTACAGTGTTGCTGTGTTGTGCTGCATCAGACCAGTGGTAGTGTCCTGGCCATCAGTCATTCCAGTGACCAGGCAGTCACAGTGGTATACACTGCAACTATATGTCCATTGCTGCCGTATTATTATTAGTGATGAGCGGGTTCGGTTTCCGAGAAACCGAACCCCCCCGAACTTTACCCTTTTTACACGGGTCCGAGCCATACTCGGATTCTCCCGTATGGCTCGGCTAACCCGAGCGCGCCCGAACGTCATTATCCCGCTGTCGGATTCTCGCGAGATTCGGATTCTTTATAAGCAGCCGCGCGTCGCCGCCATTTTCACACGTGCATTGAGATTGATAGGGAGAGGACGTGGCTGGCGTCCTCTCCGTTTATATAGTTATAGTTAGTTGATCTGATTGCTACTGCTTAGCTTATTGTGGGGAGGATTGGGGAGCAGCTGTTAGGAGGAGTACAGTGCAGAGTTTTGCTAGTTTTTTTTAATCCGTTCTCTGCCTGAAAAAAACGCTCCATACCATATCTGTGCTCAGCCTCAGTGTGCTGCATGATATATCTAACTGTGCTGAGTGCTCACACTGCTTAATTGTGGGGGAGACTGGGGAGCAGCTATAGCAGGAGTACAGTGCACAGTTTTGCTGACAGTGACCACCAGTATACGTTTGTCTGCCTGAAAAACACTCCTGTGGTGTCTTTATTTCTTTATACTATAAACGCAGTCTGCTGACAGTGTCCACCAGGTCCATTATACTGTATATAGCAGTACGGTAGGCCACTGCTGTACCTACCTCTGTGTCTTCAGTCACTCGTCGTCATACATAAAGTATACTATCCATCCATCTACATTGTATACCTGTGGTGTCTTTTTTTCTTTATACTATAAACGCAGTCTGCTGACAGTGTCTACCAGGTCCATTATACTGTATATAGCAGTACGGTAGGCCACTGCTGTACCTACCTCGGTGTCTTCAGTCACTCGTCGTCATACATAAAGTATACTATCCATCCATCTACATTGTATACCTGTGGTGTCTTTTTCTCTTTATACTATAAACGCAGTCTGCTGACAGTGTCCACCAGGTCCATTATACTGTATATAGCAGTACGGTAGGCCACTGCTGTACCTACCTCTGTGTCTTCAGTCACTCGTCGTCATACATAAAGTATACTATCCATCCATCTACATTGTATACCTGTGGTGTCTTTTTTTCTTTATACTATAAACGCAGTCTGCTGACAGTGTCCACCAGGTCCATTATACTGTATATAGCAGTACGGTAGGCCACTGCTGTACCTACCTCTGTGTCTTCAGTCACTCATTGTCATACATAAAGTATACTATCCATCCATCTACATTGTATACCTGTGGTGTCTTTTTTTCTTTATACTATAAACGCAGTCTGCTGACAGTGTCCACCAGGTCCATTATACTGTATATAGCAGTACGGTAGGCCACTGCTGTACCTACCTCTGTGTCTTCAGTCACTCGTCGTCATACATAAAGTATACTATCCATCCATCTACATTGTATACCTGTGGTGTCTTTTTTTCTTTATACTATAAACGCAGTCTGCTGACAGTGTCCACCAGGTCCATTATACTGTATATAGCAGTACGGTAGGCCACTGCTGTACCTACCTCTGTGTCTTCAGTCACTCGTCGTCATACATAAAGTATACTATCCATCCATCTACATTGTATACCTGTGGTGTCTTTTTTTCTTTATACTATAAACGCAGTCTGCTGACAGTGTCCACCAGGTCCATTATACTGTATATAGCAGTACGGTAGGCCACTGCTGTACCTACCTCTGTGTCTTCAGTCACTCATCGTCATACATAAAGTATACTATCCATCCATCTACATTGTATACCTGTGGTATCTTTTTTTCTTTATACTATAAACGCAGTCTGCTGACAGTGTCCACCAGGTCCATTATACTGTATATAGCAGTACGGTAGGCCACTGCTGTACCTACCTCTGTGTCTTCAGTCACTCGTTGTCATACATAAAGTATGCTATCCATCCATCTACATTGTATACCTGTGGTGTCTTTTTTTCTTTATACTATAAACGCAGTCTGCTGACAGTGTCCACCAGGTCCATTATACTGTATATAGCAGTACGGTAGGCCACTGCTGTACCTACCTCTGTGTCTTCAGTCACTCGTCGTCATACATAAAGTATACTATCCATCCATCTACATTGTATACCTGTGGTGTCTTTTTTTCTTTATACTATAAACGCAAACTGCTGACAGTGTCCACCAGGTCCATTATACTGTATATAGCAGTACGGTAGGCCACTGCTGTACCTACCTCTGTGTCTTCAGTCACTCGTCGTCATACATAAAGTATACTATCCATCCATCTACATTGTATACCTGTGGTGTCTTTTTTTCTTTATACTATAAATGCAGTCTGCTGACAGTGTCCACCAGGTCCATTATACTGTATATAGCAGTACGGTAGGCCACTGCTGTACCTACCTCTGTGTCTTCAGTCACTCGTCGTCATACATAAAGTATACTATCCATCCATCTACTTTGTATACCTGTGGTGTCTTTTTTTCTTTATACTATAAATGCAGTCTGCTGACAGTGTCCACCAGGTCCATTATACTGTATATAGCAGTACGGTAGGCCACTGCTGTACCTACCTCTGTGTCTTCAGTCACTCGTCGTCATACATAAAGTATACTATCCATCCATCTACATTGTATACCTGTGGTGCCTTTTAGTTGTGCGCATTAAAATATGGAGAACAAAAATGTGGAGGTTAAAAAAATAGGGAAAGATCAAGATCCACTTCCACCTCGTGCTGAAGCTGCTGCCACTAGTCATGGTCGAGACGATGAAATGCCATCAACGTCGTCTGCCAAGGCCGATGCCCAATGTTATAGTACAGAGCATGTAAAATCCAAAACACAAAAGATCAGTAAAAAAATGACCCAAAAATCAAAATTACAAGCGTCTGAGGAGAAGCATAAACTTGCCAATATGCCATTTACGACACGGAGTGGCAAGGAACGGCTGAGGCCCTGGCCTATGTTCATGGCTAGTGGTTCAGCTTCACATGAGGATGGAAGCACTCATCCTCTCGCTAGAAAAAAGAAAAGACTTAAGCTGGCAAAAGCACAGCAAAGAACTGTGCGTTCTTCGAAATCACAAATCCCCAAGGAGAGTCCAATTGTGTCGGTTGCGATGCCTGACCTTCCCAACACTGGACGGGAAGAGCTTGCACCTTCCACCATTTGCACGCCCCCTGCAAGTGCTGGAAGGAGCACCCGCAGTCCAGTTCCTGATAGTCAAATTGAAGATGTCACTGTTGAAGTACACCAGGATGAGGATATGGGTGTTGCTGGCGCTGGGGAAGAAATTGACAAGGAGGATTCTGATGGTGAGGTGGTTTGTTTAAGTCAGGCACCCGGGGAGACACCTGTTGTCCGTGGGACGAATATGGCCATTGACATGCCTAGTCAAAATACAAAAAAAATCAGCTCTTCGGTGTGGAATTATTTCAATAGAAATGCGGACAACAGGTGTCAAGTCGTGTGTTGCCTTTGTCAAGCTGTAATAAGTAGGGGTAAGGACGTTAACCACCTCGGAACATCCTCCCTTATACGTCACCTGCAGCGCATTCATCATAAGTCAGTGACAAGTTCAAAAACTTTGGGTGACAGCGGAAGCAGTCCACTGACCACTAAATCCCTTCCTCTTGTAACCAAGCTCCTGCAAACCACACCACCAACTCCCTCAGTGTCAATTTCCTCCTTACCCAGGAAAGCCAATAGTCCTGCAGGCCATGTCACTGGCAAGTCTGACGAGTCCTCTCCTGCCTGGGATTCCTCCGATGCATCCTTGAGTGTAACGCCTACTGCTGCTGGCGCTGCTGTTGTTGCTGCTGGGAGTCGATCGTCATCCCAGAGGGGAAGTCGGAAGACCACTTGTACTACTTCCAGTAAGCAATTGACTGTCCAACAGTCCTTTGCGAGGAAGATGAAATATCACAGCAGACATCCTGCTGCAAAGCGGATAACTGAGGCCTTGGCAGCCTGGGCGGTGAGAAACGTGGTTCCGGTATCCATCGTTAATTCAGAGCCAACTAGAGACTTGATTGAGGTACTGTGTCCCCGGTACCAAATACCATCTAGGTTCCATTTCTCTAGGCAGGCGATACCGAAAATGTACACAGACCTCAGAAAAAGAGTCACCAGTGTCCTAAAAAATGCAGTTGTACCCAATGTCCACTTAACCACGGACATGTGGACAAGTGGAGCAGGGCAGACTCAGGACTACATGACTGTGACAGCCCACTGGGTAGATGTATTGCCTCCCGCTGCAAGAACAGCAGTGGTGGCACCAGTAGCAGCATCTCGCAAACGCCAACTCGTTCCTAGGCAGGCTACGCTTTGTATCACCGCTTTCCAGAATACGCACACAGCTGAAAACCTCTTACGGCAACTGAGGAAGATCATCGCAGAATGGCTTACCCCAATTGGACTCTCCTGGGGATTTGTGGCATCGGACAACGCCAGCAATATTGTGCGTGCATTACATCTTGGCAAATTCCAGCACGTCCCATGTTTTGCACATACCTTGAATTTGGTGGTGCAGAATTATTTAAAAAAACGACAGGGGCGTGCAAGAGATGCTGTCGGTGGCCAGAAGAATTGCGGGCCACTTTCGGCGTACAGGCACCGCGTACAGAAGACTGGAGCACCACCAAAAACACCTGAACCTGCCCTGCCATCATCTGAAGCAAGAGGTGGTAACGAGGTGGAATTCAACCCTCTATATGCTTCAGAGGATGGAGGAGCAGCAAAAGGCCATTCAAGCCTATACAACTGAGCACGATATAGGAGGTGGAATGCACCTGTCTCAAGCGCAGTGGAGAATGATTTCAACGTTGTGCAAGGTTCTGCAACCTTTTGAACTTGCCACACGTGAAGTCAGTTCAGACACTGCCAGCCTGAGTCAGGTCATTCCCCTCATCAGGCTTTTGCAGAAGAAGCTGGAGACATTGAAGGAGGAGCTAAAACGGAGCGATTCCGCTAGGCATGTGGGACTTGTGGATGGAGCCCTTCATTCGCTTAACCAGGATTCACGGGTGGTCAATCTGTTGAAATCAAAGCACTACATTTTGGCCACCGTGCTCGATCCTAGATTTAAAACCTACGTTGTATCTCTCTTTCCGGCAGACACAAGTCTGCAGAGGTTCAAAGACCTGCTGGTGAGAAAATTGTCAAGTCAAGCGGAACGTGACCCGTCAACATCTCCTCCTTCACATTCTCCCGCAACTGGGGGTGCGGGGAAAAGGCTACGAATTCCGAGCCCACCCGCTGGCGGTGATGCAGGGCAGTCTGGAGCGAGTGCTGACATCTGGTCCGGACTGAAGGACCTGCCAACGATTACTGACATGTCGTCTACTGTCACTGCATATGATTCTCTCACCATTGAAAGAATGGTGGAGGATTATTTGAGTGACCGCATCCAAGTAGGCACGTCAGACAGTCCGTACGTATACTGGCAGGAAAAAGAGGCAATTTGGAGGCCCTTGCACAAACTGGCTTTATTCTACCTAAGTTGCCCTCCCTCCAGTGTGTACTCCGAAAGAGTGTTTAGTGCCGCCGCTCACCTTGTCAGCAATCGGCGTACGAGGTTACTTCCAGAAAATGTGGAGAAGATGATGTTCATTAAAATGAATTATAATCAATTCCTCCGTGGAGACATTCACCAGCAGCAATTGCCTCCAGAAAGTACACGGGGACCTGAGATGGTGGATTCCAGTGGGGACGAATTAATAATCTGTGAGGAGGGGGATGTACACAGTGAAAGGGGTGATGAATCGGACGATGATGATGAGGTGGACATCTTGCCTCTGTAGAGCCAGTTTGTGCAAGGAGAGATTGATTGCTTCTTTTTTGGTGGGGGCCCAAACCAACCAGTCATTTCAGTCACAGTCATGTGGCAGACCCTGTCGCTGAAATGATGGGTTCGTTAAAGTGTGCATGTCCTGTTTATATAACATAAGGGTGGGTGGGAGGGCCCAAGGACAATTCCATCTTGCACCTCTTTTTTCTTTCATTTTTCTTTGCGTCATGTGCTGTTTGGGGAGTATTTTTTTGAAGGGCCATCCTGCGTGACACTGCAGTGCCACTCCTAGATGGGCCAGGTGTTTGTGTCGGCCACTTGGGTCGCTTATCTTAGTCACACAGCTACCTCATTGCGCCTCTTTTTTTCTTTGCGTCATGTGCTGTTTGGGGAGTATTTTTTTCAAGTGCCATCCTGTCTGACACTGCAGTGCCACTCCTAGATGGGCCAGGTGTTTGTGTCGGCCACTTGGGTCGCTTATCTTAGTCACACAGCTACCTCATTGCGCCTCTTTTTTTCTTTGCGTCATGTGCTGTTTGGGGAGTATTTTTTGGAAGGGCCATCCTGCGTGACACTGCAGTGCCACTCCTAGATGGGCCAGGTGTTTGTGTCGGCCACTTGGGTCGCTTATCTTAGTCACACAGCTACCTCATTGCGCCTCTTTTTTTCTTTGCGTCATGTGCTGTTTGGGGAGTATTTTTTTCAAGTGCCATCCTGTCTGACACTGCAGTGCCACTCTTAGATGGGCCAGGTGTTTGTGTCGGCCACTTGGGTCGCTTAGGTTAGTCACACAGCTACCTCATTGCGCCTCTTTTTTTCTTTGCGTCATGTGCTGTTTGGGGAGTATTTTTTTGAAGGGCCATCCTGCGTGACACTGCAGTGCCACTCCTAGATGGGCCAGGTGTTTGTGTCGGCCACTTGGGTCGCTTATCTTAGTCACACAGCTACCTCATTGCGCCTCTTTTTTTCTTTGCGTCATGTGCTGTTTGGGGAGTATTTTTTTGAAGGGCCATCCTGCGTGACACTGCAGTGCCACTCCTAGATGGGCCAGGTGTTTGTGTCGGCCACTTGGGTCGCTTAGCTTAGTCACACAGCTACCTCGGTGCAAATTTTAGGACTAAAAATAATATTGTGAGGTGTGAGGTGTTCAGAATAGACTGAAAATGAGTGGAAATTATGGTTATTGAGGTTAATAATACTATGGGATCAAAATGACCCCCAAATTCTATGATTTAAGCTGTTTTTTAGGGTTTTTTGAAAAAAAACACCCGAATCCAAAACACACCCGAATCCGACAAAAACATTTCGGTGAGGTTTTGCCAAAACGCGTTCGAACCCAAAACACGGCCGCGGAACCGAACCCAAAACCAAAACACAAAACCCGAAAAATTTCCGGTGCACATCACTTATAATACTAATAATAATAATAACAACAACAACAACAACAAAAACAAGTCCCTGGCCAGTGGCGGATCTTGCCTCGGGCAAGCAGGACTTTTGCCCGGGGCGCCGCCTTCCGGAGGGCGCCGGCGCCATCCGGAGGGCGCCGCACCATGGCAAGATCCGCCACTGTGCAGTGTGCGCCCCAGCAGTGTCCCCCCGCTGTGCCCCCCCTCCCGCTGTGAGAAGGGAACCAGACGCTATGCGTCTGGTTTCCCTTCGTGGCGCTGGTCCTCCCCCGCTATGAAGGGAATCAGATGCTAAGCATCTAGTTTTCCTTCATGGAGAGGACCTTTGGTGTGTGGTGCGCGATGACGTCATCGCGCACCGCACAGCATTGTGGCACAGACGCTAGGGGTCATAATTGACCTCTAGTGCCTATGCTGTGCTATGGGAGAGACGTCATGACTGACGTCTCTCCCATAGATCCGAGGAGAAGAGCGGCGCCGGTCTGAAGGGTCTGGAATCAGGAGCAGGGTATAGTAAGTATACTTTTTTTTTCTTCCCTTTCAGCGGCGCTACAAATGGGGGCGTGACTGACCACGCCCCCATATTAAGCCACGCCCCTAACTTTTGCCCGGAACGCCACAAGGGCAAGAACCGGCCCGGTCCTGGCCATCAGTCATTCCAGTGACCAGGCAGTCACAGTGGTATGCGCTGCTGCTCTATGTCCACTGCTGCCGTATAATAATAATAACAACAACAACAAGTCCCTTACAGTGTTGCTGTGTTGTGCTGCATCAGACCAGTGGTAGTGTCCTGTGCATCAGTCATTCCTGTGCCGCATATTGTGTTATATAACTTCCAAAAAATAATGGAGAACAAAAATTTGGAGGATAAAACAGGGAAAGATCAAGAACAACTTCCTCCTAGTGCTGAAGCTGCTGCCACTAGCCATGACATAAACGGTGAAATGCCATCAATGTAGTCTTCCAAGGCCAATGCCCAATGTGATAGTAGAGGGCATGTAAAATCCAAAAAGCCAAATTTCAGTAAAAAGAACCAAAAAAAGAAATTTAAATGGCCTGAGGAGAAACATAAACTTGCCAATATGCCATTTACGACATTGTGTGGCAGGGAATGGCTGAGGCCCTGGCCTATGTTCATGACTAGTGGTTCAGCTTCACATGACGATGGAAGCCCTCATCCTCCAGCTAGAAAAATTAAAAGAGTTAAGCTGGAAAGAGCACAGAAAAGAACTGTGCATTCTGAGATGGTATTACAAATTCCCAAGGAGAGTCCAAGTGTGTCGGCGGTTGCAATGCCTGACCTTCCCAACACTGGATGGGAAGAGGTGGTTCCTTCGACCATTTGCACGCCCCCTGCAAGTGCTGGAAGGAGCACCCACAGTCCAGTTCCTGATTTTGAAATTGAAGATGTCACTGTTGAAGTACACCAGGATGAGGATATGGGTGTTGTTGGCGCTGAGGAGGAAGTTGACGATGAGGATTCTGATGGTGATGTGGTTTAAGTCAGGCACTAGGGGAGTGGGGGAGACTGTTGTCTGTGGGATGAAGAAGCCCATTGTGATGCCTGGGCAAAATACCAAAAAAGCCACCTCTTCGGTGTAGAATTATTTCTCCACAAATCCGGACAAAAGGTGTCAAGCCATCTGTTGCCTCTGTCAATCTGTAATAAGTAGGGGTAAGGATGTTAACCACCTAGGAACATCCTCCCTTATACGTCACCTGCAGCGCATTCATCATGTCAGTGTAAAGTTGTGTAACTTTGGGTAAGAGCTTAAGCAGTCCACTGACACTTAAATCCCTTCTTCCTCCTGTACCCAAGCTCCTGTAAGCCACACCAGCAACTCCCTCATCGTCAACTTCCTCCTCAGTCAGGAACGTCAGTAGTCCCGCAGGCCATGTCACTGTCAAGACTGAGGAGTCCTCGCCTAACCGGGATTCCTCCGGAGGATACTTGAGTGGTTCGCCTGCTGTTGCTGCAGCTGCTGTTGTTGCTGCTGGGAGTCAATCATCATCCCAGAGGGGAAGTCGGAAGACCACTTGTACTACTTCAACTAAGCAATTGACTGTCCAACAGTCATTGTGAGGAAGATGAAATATGACAGCAGTCATCCTGTTGCAAAGTGGATTACTGAGGCCTTGACACTTATGTAGGTGTTAGACGTGCGTCCGGTATCCTCCATTAGTGCAGTGGGATTTAGACAATTGATCGAGGTATTGTGTCCCCGGTACCAAATCCCATCTAGGTTCCACTTCACTAGGCAGGCTATACTGAGAATGTACAAAGTCGTCAGAAAAGAGTCCCCAGGGTCCTACAAAATGATGTTGTATCCACTGTCCACTTAACCATGGACATGTGGACAAGTGGAACAGGGCAGACTAAGGACTATATGACTGGAACAGCCCACTAGGTAGATGGATGTCCTCCCATAGCAACAACAATAGCGGCAACAGTAGCAGCATCTCACAAACGCCAACTCATTCCTAGGCAGGCTACGCTATGTATCACAGCTTTCCATAAGAGGCACAC
Organism: Pseudophryne corroboree; assembly: GCF_028390025.1. Lineage (NCBI taxonomy): Eukaryota > Metazoa > Chordata > Amphibia > Anura > Myobatrachidae > Pseudophryne > Pseudophryne corroboree. Next base: position 75,041,603 of record NC_086453.1, read on the forward strand.
AGCTGACAACCTCTTACGGAAACTGAGGGACATCATCGCAGAATGGCTTACCCCAATTAGACTCTCCTGTGGATTTGTGATATTGGACAATGCCACCAATATTGTACGTGCATTACATCTGGGCAAATTCCAGCAAGTCCCATGTTTTGCACATACAATTAATTTGGTGGTGCAGAATTTTTTTTAAAATTACAGGGGTGTACAGGAGATGCTGTCAGTGGCCCGAAAAATTGCGGGCCAGTTTCAATATTCTGCCACAACGTGCCGAAGACTGGAGCGACAGCAAACACTCCTGAACCTGCCCTGCTATCAACTGAAGCAAGAGGTGGTAACGAGGTGTAATTCAACACTCTATATGCTTCAGAGGATGGAGAAGCAGCAAAAGGCCATTAAAGCCTATACATCCACCGACGATATAGGCAAATGAGGGGGAATGCACCTGACTCAAGCGCAGTGGAGAATGATTTCTGTCTTGTGCAAGGTTCTGCAACCCTTCGAACTTGCCACACGTGAAGTCAGTTCAGACACTGCCAGCTTGAGTGAGGTCATTCCCCACATCAGGCTTTTGCAGAAGCAGCTGGAGAAATTGAAGGAGGAGCTAAGATGGAGCGATTCCGCTAAGTATGTGGGACTTGTGGATGGAGCCCTTCATTCGCTTTGCCAGGATTCAAGGGTGGTCAATCTGTTGAAATCAGAGCACTACATTTTGGCCACCGTGTTCGACCCTAGTTTAAAGCCTACGTTGTATCTCTCTTTCCGGCAGACACAAGTCTGCAGAGGTGCATAGACCTGCTGGTGAGTAAATTGTCAGCTCAAGAGGAATGTGACCTGTCAATAGCTTCTCCTTCAATTTCTCCCTCCACTGGGGCTGCAAGGAGAAGGATAAGATTTCCTAGCCCACCCGCTGGCGGTGATGCAAGGCAGTCAGGAGCGAGTGCTGACATCTGGTCTGGACTGAAGGACCTGCCAACGATTACTGACATGTCTACTGTCACTACATATGATTCTGTCACCATTGAAAGAATGGTGGAGGATTATATGAGTGACAGCATCCAAGTAGGCATGTCAGACAGTCCGTATGTATACTGTCAGGAAAAAGAGGCAATGTGGATGCCCTTGCTCACACTGGCTTTATTTTACCTAAGTTGCCCACCCTCCAGTGCGTACTCCGAAAGACTGTTTAGTGCAGCCGATAACCTTGTCAGCGATCGGCGTAGGAGGTTACTTCCTCAAAATGTGGAGAAGATGATGTTCATCAAAATGAATGATAAATTCCTGCGGGAAAACCTTTACCAGCAATTGCCTGCAGAAAGTACAGAGGTACCTGTGATGGTGGATTCCAGTGGGGATAAATTAATACTCTGTGAGGAGGGGAATGTACACAGTGAAGGGGTGAGGAATCGGAGGATGAGGTCGACATTTTGCCTCTGTAGAGCCAGTTTGTGCAAGGAGAGATTGATTGCTTCTTTTTTTGGTGGGGGCCCAAACAAACCAGTCATTTCAGCCACAGTCGTGTGGCAGACCCTGTCGCTGAAATGATGGGTTTGTTAAAGTGTGCATGTCCTTACTTAAGGGCAGGTGGGAGGGCCCAAGGACAATTCCATCTTGCACCTCTTTTTCTTCTTATCATCATGTGCTGTTTGGGTTTTATTTTTTTCAAAGTGCCATCCTGTCTGACACTTCCGTATATGTCCAGTGGAACTGCCATTTAATTCCAGTGATTTGGACGTATAATTACAGTGAGTTTGTGTCGCTTGGCTTAGTCATACAGCTACCTCATTGCACCTCTTTGACATCTTTGCATGAGGTGCTGTTTGGGACCTAGTTTTTGAAAAATGCCATCCTGTCTGACACTGCAGTGCCACTCCTAGATGGGCCAGGTGTTTGTGCCGCACACTTGTGTCGCTTAGCTTGGCCATCCAGCTACCTAGTTGCACCTCTTTTTCTTCTTTGCATCTTGTACTGTTTGGGGACTAGTTTTTGAATAGTACCATCTTGTCTGCAACTGCAGTGCCACTCCTAGATGGGCCAGGTGTTTGTGCCGCACACTTGTGTCGCTTAGCTTAGTCATACAGCCACCTCGGTGCAACTTTTAGGCCTAAAAACAACATTGTGAGGTGTGAGGTTTTCAGAATAGACTGGAAATGAGTGCAAATGAATGTTATTGAGGTTAATAATACCGTAGTAGCAAAATTATCCCCAAATTCTGTTATTTTAGCTGTTTTTATGTTTTTTTCAAAAATCATCCAGATCCAATACCAAAACACGAAAGGGTGGTTTTGGCAAAACCAAGCCAAAACCAAAACACAAAAGTGGAATTAGAACCAAAACACAAAACACGAAAAGTGCCTGCCGCACATCTCTAGACTATACTAGTGGCTATTGTGTTAAACACAGTGGTTAAAGTGAGCCGGAATGGGGCGGTACTGCGTTTCATCAGTACCACTTGAAGACGGAACGCAGTTCCGCCTCCTTCGGCTCACCTAACCCGATAAGTGGCCGGCGCTGCAGGGAGATGCTGGGCGCCCACTGAGATTGCGTTACCAGCAGGCGCCCGGCGGCAGCAGGAGGCAGGAGCTCAGTACTGAGCTCCGGCTTCCGGCGCAGTCCCTGTGCGCTATGGGAGAGACGTCATGACGTCTCTCCCATAGTGCCGAGGACTGCAGCGACCGGACACGGATTGGGGCTTGGTGAGTATGGTGTATTTTTTTTTCTTCTGTTGTATTACGGTATCTACTGGGGGCAAACTACTGGGGGCCATTACTACAGAGGGGCATCTACTGGGGGCAAACTACTGGGGGCCATTACTACAGAGGGGCACCTACTGGGGCAAACTACTGGGGGGCATTACTACAGAGGGGCACCTATTGTTGGCAAACTACTGGGGGGCATTACTACTGATGGGCTCCTACTGGGGCCAAACTACTGGGGGGGGGGGCATTACTACAGAGGGGCACCTACTGGGGTCAAATTATTGGGGGGCATTACTACTGAGGGGCATCTACTGTGGGCAAACTACTGGGAGGCATCTACTGGGGGCAAACTACTGGGGGGCATTACTACAGAGGGGCACCTACTGGGGGCAAACTACAGGGGGGCATTACTACAGCAGGCACCTACTGGGGGCAAACTACTGGAAGGCATCTACTGGGGGACATTACTACTGGGGGCATATACTGGGGGCAAACTACTGGGGGACATTACTACTGGGGGGCATCTATTGGGGGCAAACTACTGGAAGACATTACTACTGGGGGGCATCTACTGGGGGCAAACTACTGTGGAGCATCTACTGGGGGCAAACTACTGGGGCATTATTACTGGGGGCAAGCTACAAGGGGCAAACTACAAGGGGGCAAGCTACTGGGGCAAACTACAGGAGGGCAATACTACTGGGGGCATAACGACAGGGTCATTACTACTGGGGGTGTAACTACAGGGGCAATACTACTTGGGGGCATTGCTACTTGGAGGCATTACTACTGGGGGCATTACTACTTTGGGCTAAACTACAAGGGGGCATAACTACAGGGGCTAAACTACTGGGGGCATAACTACAGGGGCTAAACTACTGGGGGCATAACTACAGGGGCTAAAGTACAAGGGAGCAAACTACAGGGGGGCATTACTATTGGGGGCATTACTACTGGTGGCGAAACTACAAGGGGCAAACTACTGGGGGCATTACCACTGGGAGGCTAAACTAAAGGGGGGGGGGGGTAAACTACTGGGGTCATAACTGCAGGGGCATTTCCACTGGGGGCATAACTACTGGGGCTAAATGACAGGGGGCATTACTACAGGCAACATTACTATTGGGGGCAATACTACACAGGGGCATTACTAATGGGGTCACTACTAATGAGGGCATTGTAAAGGGGGCACTTCATAAGGGGCATCACTCCTGGAGACATAAGGGGCACAACTACTGGGGGCATGGCATAAGGGGCACCACTACTATGGGCTCTATATAAGGGGCACTACCACTGTGGGCACTACCAGTACAGTGGACATTGCATCAGGAGCACTACCACTGTGGACATTGTATAAGGGGCGCTACTGCTGTGGGCATTATGTGTATTATGGGGTGCTACTACTGTGGGCATTATTACTATTGTGTGACCATGCCCCCTTTTAAAGACCATGCCTCTATTTGCGGTTTGCGTCTACGGCGCACACAATACCTTTATTACATGGGCGCCGCGGGGAGGGGGATGAGTTCCACCACCTCTCTAGGACCACTTTAAGCACTGGTTAAACAGATCTCTAATCCTGGGGATGGCACAATTGCTGCCCTGCAGCATTGGCTTGCAGAGTAGCACTGCTGCAGAGCCTAATGATGCAATGGGCAAGTACCTATATCCTGGCCCCAGTGGCCTCACCCCTTCAGTGTGACATCATGACATCACAGGTTCATGGAGAGAGGGGCCTGCACAGGGAAGCATAAAGCCCTGCTCTGGTCCTGGATAGGGGTGGTCTTCAGTATGCCGACTGTCAGGATCCCGGCGCACAGTATACCGGCGCCGGGATCCCGACAGCCGGCATACCGACACTTATTCTCCCTCGTGGGGGTCCACGACCCCTCTGGAGGGAGAATAAAATAGTGTGGTGCGTGTAGCGCACCACAGTGCCCGCAGCGTGGCGAGCACAGCGAGCCCGCAAGGGGCTCATTTGCGCTCGCCACACTGTCGGTAAGCCGGCAGTCGGGCTCCTGGCGCCGGTATGCTGGTCGCTGGGAGCCCGACCGCCGGCATTCCATACTACACCCTGGATAGTACATATACTCTATTGGCTGTTTACTCTGTGTATGTGTAACAAACTCACAATCCTTGGAGGCTAGCAAAATGCAGATCTATAATTTTTGATGTTTATTGTGCATCGGTCTTCCAGTCTCTGATGGCTAGTATGTAGCAGATCTCTAATTTTGGTGGCCAGTGTATAACAGACATCTACCACAATGCACTTTCCATTTGCCACCCTGATTTGCCATTTACTTATTTACTTATTGTGAGGGGGAATCCATATAGCTGACAGGCCCCAATTTGATCCATGTAGTCAGAGAGGAAATGTGTGGTCACCCCTGCACCCATGTCCGACTCCTACGCAGATCCCAGAAGTGATAGTGAGTAGAGGGTACACCGTCCTCATATTTTCTGGTCAGCACCTGCTCTGGCTTTGCTTGCATCTGAAATCTCTCAGCATCTCTCGTCTTCACTGGATTCTCTCTGCCTCAGGAACAGTACGTAGTCTTCTCTTATTTGGACATGTGAATATGTCTCAGTGTGCATCTGCTCCTATTGACAGGTAACTCTCCACTACCCACATTGGGTATCACACACCACTGGGGCTGCCATTAGGAATTGTGGGGCCCAGGCAGAGCCGGCCCTAACCAATATGATGCCCTAGGCAAGATTTTGGCTGGTGTCCCCTAGCACCACCGCTGGTTCCGCCTCTGACCTTGCTTCTCTTTCCTAGCACCATCACCCCTCACCCATAGCAGTCCTTATTTTGGTGTTTGTACTTTGTACCCCCTATACTTTAAAAAGGAACAGCTTGCACATTTGGTGCACAGCCCAAAAAGGGGTGTATTTTTGCTGGCAAGGGGCATGGCCACACAATAGTAACCCCAATTCCAATTACGCCGCACAGTACTGCAACTTTATTCACATTTGATCATGCGATAGTGTCCATAATTCATATTACATCCCACAGTAGTATCACTTTATCACAAATTTTAGTCAAATCATCATGCATAGGAGACCACAAATAGGTTGAACTCGATGGACAATTGTTTTTTTCAACCTCAGATACTATGTTACTATGTATGTTACATTATAAATGTTACTCCTCACAGTAGAGCCCCTTATTCACATTACAGCACACGGAATTGCTCCTTATTCACATTACACCACACCCTATTGCTCTTTATTCACATTAGACGACACAGTAGTGCCCTTTCTATACGCAACGCCACATAGTAGAGCACCTTATACACATAATGCCACAGATTAGTAATGCATTTATACACATAATTCCACACAGTAATGCCCGTTACTCATATTATGACAACCTTCATTAATGCCCTTTTACACATAAATGTCCCTTACACATATGCCGCACATTATTAATGCCCTTATACACATAATGACATGCATAGTGCCACCTACACATTTGCTGCACATTATTAGTGCCCCTTTACACATAATGACACACATACATTAGTACCCTGTTACACATATGCCGCACATTATTAATGCCCTTATACACATAATGACACACATAGTGCCCCTTACACATATGTTGCCATTATTAATGCATTTTTACATGACACACACAATGCTCCTTACACATATTCTAAACACTACTGCACAACCAACCCACTCACATGCACACAGCACTCACACTGCTACTAACACTGTGACCTCTGCCTCTGCTTGGATACAGATGTGTCCTCATAAATCTTGCCTCAATGCTAACGTTGGGCACTTTTTTAATGAAAATGCATCTTATTTGCATTGCTGTGTGGCTAGGATGCACAAGCGGCTTCTACTGATTAAAATGATATGCAGCATGCCTATATACTGTGTGAGACTGTGGCTGTATCTGCATATGAAATGTTACACACAGAATATAGGCATGCCGCATATCATTTTAATCAGCAGAAGCTGCTGATGCCCCTAGACATATCAAATGCCATAGGCAATTGCCTAGTTTGCTTATGCCTTTGGCCGGCTCTGGGCCCAGGACTGCCAGAATAGGCAGTAACAACTCCCAACCCCCACCTTTTGCTCCCCCTGCAGCCCCCACAGTTTACCATTCTGCGCGCTGGATGCTGGTCCAGGGAGAAGGCTGCAGGACATCAAGTGGCACCCCTAGACCTGGGACTGGAGCAGCAACACAGAGAAGGAGTCTGGGGCAGGTAGCTTTGGAGATACATTTAAAATTTTAAGCTGGCTGCCATCCGGGCCCCCTTGTGGTCTGGGCCCAGGACTCCAGTCCCGGCAGTCCCCCCTGATGGGGGCCCTGCACACCACTCACACATCTGGGATTCAATGATACACTTCTGCTGGGCATCTTGTGCCGTATGGCATATTGAGGCTAGGTATATGAGGACATATCTGTTGCTATTGGGAGGTTTGCTTTCATCAGACTTCTTGGTGCAAAAGTGCCTGACTAACCTGTCCAAAAATGCAGGTCTATTTATTACAGGAGAAAGCCCTTACTCCAGTGAAAATGGGTAACCCCTTACCCCACTGGAGAAAAGCACTGGATTAAATGAATGACACGTTATCCTTTTGCCATCTTTATCTCACAATAGGAAATTACTACATTGATAAATATACCCAATAAAAGCATAAAAAGTAAGAAGAGAACATAGGTCTGTCTACAGAGCCGGCCATAGGCATAGGCAAACTAGGCAATTGCCTAGGGCATTTGATATGCTGCCTAGGGGCTTCTGCTGATTAAAATGATATGCGGCATGCCTATATTCTGTGTGTAGCATTTCATATGCAGATACAGCCACAGTTTCACACAGTATATAGGCATGCTGCATATCATTTTAATCAGCAGAAGCTGTTTGTGCATCCTAGCCACATAGCAATGCAAATAAGATGCATTTTCATAAAAATAAAATAAAATAAATAAAAGATGTGCCCGACGTTAGCATTGAGGAAAGATTTATGAGGACACATCTGTATCCGAGGCAGAGGTCACAGTGTTAGTAGCAGTGTGAGTGCTGTGTGCATGTGAGTGTGTTGGTTGTGCAGTAGTGTTCAGAATATGTGTAAGGAGCATTATGTGTGTCATGTGTACAAGGGCATTAATAATGTGCGGCATTTGTGTAACAGGGTACTACTGTATGTGTGTCATTTTGTGTATAGGGGCACTAATAATGTGCAGCAAATGTGTAGGGGTACTATGTGTCATTATGTGTATGAGGGCATTAATGTGTGGCATATGTGTGAAAGGGCATTAATAAAGGTTGTCATAATGTGTAAGGCGCATTATGTTTATAAGGACAGTAATAAGGTGTCTCATATGTGTAAGGGGCATTACTGTGTGGAATGTGTATAAATGCATTACTAATGTGTGGCATTATGTATGTAAGGTGCTCAGGTGCTCTACTATGTGGCTTTGCGTATAGAAAGGGCATTACTGTGTCATCTAATGTGAATAAAGAGCAATAGGGTGTGGTGTAATGTGAATAAAGAGCAATAAGGTGTGATGTAATGTGAATAAGGGGCTCTACTGTGAGTAGTAACGTTTATAAGGTAAAGTGATACTACTGTGGAGTGTAATATGAATTATGGACACTATCGCATGATCAAATGTGAATAAAGTTGCAGTACTGTGTGGCGTAATTGGATTTGTGGGTTATTGTGTGGCCATGCCCCTTGCCAGCAAACACACCCCTTTTTGGGCTGTGCGCCAAATGTGCGAACTGTTCCTATTTAAAATATAGGGGGTACAAACACCAAAATAAGGACTGCTATGGGTGAGGGGTGATGGTGCTGGGAAAGAGGTGCAAGGTCAGAGGCGGAACCAACAGTGGTGCTAGGGGGCTCCAGCCAAAATCTTGCCTAGGGCATCATATTGGTTAGGGCCGGCTCTGTCTGTCTAGTCCCCTCTTTGGGGGTAATTCCAAGTTGATCGCAGCAGGAATTTTGTAAGCAGTTGGGCAAAACCATGTGCACTACAGGGGGGGCAGATATAACATGTGCAGAGAGAGTTAGATTTGGGTGTGGTGTGTTCAATCTGCAATCTAAATTGCAGTGTAAAAATAAAGCAGACAGTATTTACCCTGCACAGAAACAAAATAACCCACCCAACTCTAAAGGGGGGTACTGACGGAGCGATATTCTAAGCAATCTGACTAGATTGCTTAGAATATGAGCATTATCGCTCCGTGTGTACCCCCTACAGCGATAGCGATGCGCAGGCCAATCTAGCGGGTCGCTCACTTCACCCGCTGGGTGAAGTAAGCGCCCCCCCCCCCGTCTCCCCCCGCACGCTCAGCACAGATCGCGCTGTGCTGAGCGGCGGGAGAGATGTGTGCTGAGCGGTTCACTCAGCACACATCTCTTCTGCATCGGCCCGTATATAATATATGGGCCTTAACTCTATCTGCAAATGTTATATCTGCCCCCCCCCTGCAGAGCACATGGTTTTGCCCAATTGCTAACAAATATTCGGCTGCGATCAACTCACAATTACCCCCTTTATTTTGTGTCTTTTGGGTGTGGCTATTTTTATTTTCTTAATATTTTCTATATGAATATGAACAATAGCCGTATGTTTGTCCCAAACATTCTTTTATTCTACAGTATGACTGTATGAGTTCCCAGCATGACTGCTGGTGCAGAGCATCTTCTAAATGCTGACTTCCATGTGTGAGGCTGCAGACACCGTAGTAGTCTGGCCAAGCCCATCCACCAAATCACCCCACCTGACGTCACCTTTACAAAGATCAAGGTGACCTGTTTGTGTCCGATCAATATTCAGCTGACTTCAGAGACGTCTCGTGTGTGTGTGTGTGTGTGTGTGTGTGTGTGTGTGTGTATAATACAGTAGATAGATATTTACTTTTCATTGTTTCCAAAAATATTCTAAGATTGCTATTTTCTGTGTGTATATAATACCTGATGCCATAACTGTTCCTATATCCACCTCTCAGTGTCTGCAGTGTGTGCCCTCCCTTCTGGGCTCATTGCTAATGTTGCAGGCTGCACATATTTGTGATTCCCCTGTGTTTTCCCTTCACCCGTCAAGACTGGCGGCCCCCTGGTGTGCTGGAATCGATGTGAGGAAGGACGGAGAAGCGGAGGAATAGGTGCGTAACAATAACTTGACAGGACCACTTATCTCCTCCTCTTATTGTGACAAATATAAAAGCGAGTCCTTTTAATCCCTTGAGCACCCTCACTTAACTTGACTTTCTATCTGTATTGTTTGTTGTGTAGGAATGGAACGATCATGACATGTAAAAGGAGATTGTACTAGACACTGGCATGTGATACAAAAAAATGGCTACCGTAGATGATGCTGATCTCTGTGGTCTTTAGACTTGAAAATGATGTGGACAGGGCTGCCAAGAGAAATCCTGGGCCCGGTACAACAACATCCTGGGCCCCACCGCCCCCCTCTGGAGGGGGTGTGACCGCAGCATGCTGGGAACATGGCCACACTTCTATGGGGGCGTGTCTAGCACATGAGAAAAGCCCACTCACAGGAGCATGGTATGCCTCCCAGCCAGGGCAGTACAGAGCTTAGCTGGGCCCATGTACTTTTCAGGGGGCAAGGTGTAATCACAGGAGGCGTAGACTAGAGATGAGCGGGTTCGGTTCCTCGGAATCCGAACCCCCCCGAACTTCAGCCTTTTTACACGGGTCCGAGGCAGACTCGGATCTTCCCGCCTTGCTCGGTTAACCCGAGCGCGCCCGAACGTCATCATCCCGCTGTCGGATTCTCGCGAGGCTCGTATTCTATCGCGAGACTCGGATTCTATATAAGGAGCCGCGCGTCGCCGCCATTTTCACACGTGCATTGAGATTGATAGGGAGAGGACGTGGCTGGCGTCCTCTCCGTTAGAATAGATAGAGACACCTGAGTTGATTTACTACTAACTTAGTAATTTTGGGGAGCATTAGGAGTACTCAGAGTGCAGAGTTTTGCTGATAGTTACTAGTAGTAGTGACCACCACCAGTTTTATTTATTATTTAATATAATCCGTTCTCTGCCTGAAAAAAAACGATACACAGTCACATACCATATCTGTGCTCAGCCTCAGTGTGCTGCATGATAATTAGAGATGAGCGGGTTCGGTTTCTCTGAATCCGAACCCGCCCGAACTTCATGTTTTTTTTCACGGGTCCGAGCGACTCGGATCTTCCCGCCTTGCTCGGTTAACCCGAGCGCGCCCGAACGTCATCATGACGCTGTCGGATTCTCGCGAGGCTCGGATTCTATCGCGAGACTCGGATTCTATATAAGGAGCCGCGCGTCGCCGCCATTTTCACACGTGCATTGAGATTGATAGGGAGAGGACGTGGCTGGCGTCCTCTCCATTTAGATTATAAGAGAGAGAGATTTACTGGAGCTTAGGACTAGGAGGAGTACTGTAGAAGTGTAGAGAGTGCAGAGAGTTTACTAGTGAGTGACCACCAGACAGTGCAGTTTATTTAATATATCCGTTCTCTGCCTGAAAAAAGCGATACACACAGTGACTCAGTCACATACCATATCTGTGTGCACTGCTCAGGCTCAGCCCAGTGTGCTGCATCATCTATATATATTATATATCTGTCTGACTGCTCAGCTCACACAGCTTATAATTGTGGGGGAGACTGGGGAGCACTGCAGTGCCAGTTATAGGTTATAGCAGGAGCCAGGAGTACATAATATTATATAGTGAGTGACCACCAGACAGTGCAGTTTATTTAATATATCCGTTCTCTGCCTGAAAAAAGCGATACACACAGTGACTCAGTCACATACCATATCTGTGTGCACTGCTCAGGCTCAGCCCAGTGTGCTGCATCATCTATATATATTATATATCTGTCTGACTGCTCAGCTCACACAGCTTATAATTGTGGGGGAGACTGGGGAGCACTGCAGTGCCAGTTATAGGTTATAGCAGGAGCCAGGAGTACATAATATTATATTAAAATTAAACAGTGCACACTTTTGCTGCAGGAGTGCCACTGCCAGTGTGACTGACCAGTGACCTGACCACACTGACCACCAGTATAGTTAGTAGTATACTTATATTGTGATTGCCTGAAAAAGTTAAACACTCGTCGTGTGACTTCACTTGTGTGTTGTTTTTTTTTTTATTCTATAAAAATAAAACTCATTCTGCTGACAGACAGTGTCCAGCAGGTCCGTCATTATATAATATATAATATATACCTGTCCGGCTGCAGTAGTGATATATATATATTTTTTATATCATTTATCATCCAGTCGCAGCAGACACAGTACGGTAGTTCACGGCTGTGGCTACCTCTGTGTCTGCACTCGGCAGGCAGTCCGTCCATAATTGTATACCACCTAACCGTGGTTTTTTTTTCTTCTTTATACATACATACTACTACGACATCTCTTTATCAACCAGTCTATATTAGCAGCAGACACAGTACAGTACGGTAGTTCACGGCTGTGGCTACCTCTGTGTCTGCACTCGGCAGGCAGTCCGTCCATAATTGTATACCACCTAACCGTGGTTTTTTTTTCTTTCTTCTTTATACATACATAGTTACATAGACATCTCTTTATCAACCAGTCTATATTAGCAGCAGACACAGTACAGTACGGTAGTTCACGGCTGTGGCTACCTCTGTGTCTGCACTCGGCAGGCAGTCCGTCCATAATTGTATACCACCTAACCGTGGTTTTTTTTTCTTTCTTCTTTATACATACATAGTTACATAGACATCTCTTTATCAACCAGTCTATATTAGCAGCAGACACAGTACAGTACGGTAGTTCACGGCTGTGGCTACCTCTGTGTCTGCACTCGGCAGGCAGTCCGTCCATAATTGTATACCACCTAACCGTGGTTTTTTTTTCTTTCTTCTTTATACATACATACTACTACGACATCTCTTTATCAACCAGTCTATATTATTAGCAGCAGACACAGTACAGTACGGTAGTTCACGGCTGTGGCTACCTCTGTGTCTGCACTCGGCAGGCAGTCCGTCCATAATTGTATACCACCTAACCGTGGTTTTTTTTTCTTTCTTCTTTATACATACATAGTTACATAGACATCTCTTTATCAACCAGTCTATATTAGCAGCAGACACAGTACAGTACGGTAGTTCACGGCTGTGGCTACCTCTGTGTCTGCACTCGGCAGGCAGTCCATAATTGTATACTAGTATCCATCTCCATTGTTTACCTGAGGTGCCTTTTAGTTGTGCCTATTAAAATATGGAGAACAAAAATGTTGAGGTTCCAAAATTAGGGAAAGATCAAGATCCACTTCCACCTCGTGCTGAAGCTGCTGCCACTAGTCATGGCCGAGACGATGAAATGCCAGCAATGTCGTCTGCCAAGGCCGATGCCCAATGTCATAGTACAGAGCATGTCAAATCCAAAACACCAAATATCAGTAAAAAAAGGACTCCAAAACCTAAAATAAAATTGTCGGAGGAGAAGCGTAAACTTGCCAATATGCCATTTACCACACGGAGTGGCAAGGAACGGCTGAGGCCCTGGCCTATGTTCATGGCTAGTGGTTCAGCTTCACATGAGGATGGAAGCACTCAGCCTCTCGCTAGAAAACTGAAAAGACTCAAGCTGGCAAAAGCACCGCAAAGAACTGTGCGTTCTTCGAAATCCCAAATCCACAAGGAGAGTCCAATTGTGTCGGTTGCGATGCCTGACCTTCCCAACACTGGACGTGAAGAGCATGCGCCTTCCACCATTTGCACGCCCCCTGCAAGTGCTGGAAGGAGCACCCGCAGTCCAGTTCCTGATAGTCAGATTGAAGATGAAGATGTTGAAGTACACCAGGATGAGGAGGATATGGGTGTTGCTGGCGCTGGGGAGGAAATTGACCAGGAGGATTCTGATGGTGAGGTGGTTTGTTTAAGTCAGGCACCCGGGGAGACACCTGTTGTCCGTGGGAGGAATATGGCCGTTGACATGCCTGGTGAAAATACCAAAAAAATCAGCTCTTCAGTGTGGAGGTATTTCAACAGAAAAGCGGACAACAGGTGTCAAGCCATGTGTTGCCTTTGTCAAGCTGTAATAAGTAGGGGTAAGGACGTTAACCACCTCGGAACATCCTCCCTTATACGTCACCTGCAGCGCATTCATAATAAGTCAGTGACAAGTTCAAAAACTTTGGGCGACAGCGGAAGCAGTCCACTGACCAGTAAATCCCTTCCTCTTGTAACCAAGCTCACGCAAACCACCCCACCAACTCCCTCAGTGTCAATTTCCTCCTTCCCCAGGAATGCCAATAGTCCTGCATGCCATGTCACTGGCAATTCTGACGAGTCCTCTCCTGCCTGGGATTCCTCCGATGCATCCTTGCGTGTAACGCCTACTGCTGCTGGCGCTGCTGTTGTTGCTGCTGGGAGTCGATGGTCATCCCAGAGGGGAAGTCGTAAGCCCACTTGTACTACTTCCAGTAAGCAATTGACTGTCCAACAGTCCTTTGCGAGGAAGATGAAATATCACAGCAGTCATCCTGCTGCAAAGCGGATAACTGAGGCCTTGACAACTATGTTGGTGTTAGACGTGCGTCCGGTATCCGCCGTTAGTTCACAGGGAACTAGACAATTTATTGAGGCAGTGTGCCCCCGTTACCAAATACCATCTAGGTTCCACTTCTCTAGGCAGGCGATACCGAGAATGTACACGGACGTCAGAAAAAGACTCACCAGTGTCCTAAAAAATGCAGTTGTACCCAATGTCCACTTAACCACGGACATGTGGACAAGTGGAGCAGGGCAGGGTCAGGACTATATGACTGTGACAGCCCACTGGGTAGATGTATGGACTCCCGCCGCAAGAACAGCAGCGGCGGCACCAGTAGCAGCATCTCGCAAACGCCAACTCTTTCCTAGGCAGGCTACGCTTTGTATCACCGCTTTCCAGAATACGCACACAGCTGAAAACCTCTTACGGCAACTGAGGAAGATCATCGCGGAATGGCTTACCCCAATTGGACTCTCCTGTGGATTTGTGGCATCGGACAAGGCCAGCAATATTGTGTGTGCATTAAATATGGGCAAATTCCAGCACGTCCCATGTTTTGCACATACCTTGAATTTGGTGGTGCAGAATTTTTTAAAAAACGACAGGGGCGTGCAAGAGATGCTGTCGGTGGCCAGAAGAATTGCGGGACACTTTCGGCGTACAGGCACCACGTACAGAAGACTGGAGCACCACCAAAAACGCCTGAACCTGCCCTGCCATCATCTGAAGCAAGAAGTGGTAACGAGGTGGAATTCAACCCTCTATATGCTTCAGAGGTTGGAGGAGCAGCAAAAGGCCATTCAAGCCTATACAATTGAGCACGATATAGTAGGTGGAATGCACCTGTCTCAAGCGCAGTGGAGAATGATTTCAACGTTGTGCAAGGTTCTGATGCCCTTTGAACTTGCCACACGTGAAGTCAGTTCAGACACTGCCAGCCTGAGTCAGGTCATTCCCCTCATCAGGCTTTTGCAGAAGAAGCTGGAGACATTGAAGGAGGAGCTAACACGGAGCGATTCCGCTAGGCATGTGGGACTTGTGGATGGAGCCCTTAATTCGCTTAACAAGGATTCACGGGTGGTCAATCTGTTGAAATCAGAGCACTACATTTTGGCCACCGTGCTCGATCCTAGATTTAAAGCCTACCTTGGATCTCTCTTTCCGGCAGACACAAGTCTGCTGGGGTTGAAAGACCTGCTGGTGACAAAATTGTCAAGTCAAGCGGAACGCGACCTGTCAACATCTCCTCCTTCACATTCTCCCGCAACTGGGGGTGCGAGGAAAAGGCTCAGAATTCCGAGCCCACCCGCTGGCGGTGATGCAGGGCAGTCTGGAGCGACTGCTGATGCTGACATCTGGTCCGGACTGAAGGACCTGACAATGATTACGGACATGTCGTCTACTGTCACTGCATATGATTCTCTCAACATTGATAGAATGGTGGAGGATTATATGAGTGACCGCATCCAAGTAGGCACGTCACACAGTCCGTACTTATACTGGCAGGAAAAAGAGGCAATTTGGAGGCCCTTGCACAAACTGGCTTTATTCTACCTAAGTTGCCCTCCCACAAGTGTGTACTCCGAAAGAGTGTTTAGTGCCGCCGCTCACCTTGTCAGCAATCGGCGTACGAGGTTACATCCAGAAAATGTGGAGAAGATGATGTTCATTAAAATGAATTATAATCAATTCCTCCGCGGAGACATTGACCAGCAGCAATTGCCTCCACAAAGTACACAGGGAGCTGAGATGGTGGATTCCAGTGGGGACGAATTGATAATCTGTGAGGAGGGGGATGTACACGGTGATATATCGGAGGGTGATGATGAGGTGGACATCTTGCCTCTGTAGAGCCAGTTTGTGCAAGGAGAGATTAATTGCTTCTTTTTTGGGGGGGGTCCAAACCAACCCGTCATATCAGTCACAGTCGTGTGGCAGACCCTGTCACTGAAATGATGGGTTGGTTAAAGTGTGCATGTCCTGTTTTGTTTATACAACATAAGGGTGGGTGGGAGGGCCCAAGGACAATTCCATCTTGCACCTCTTTTTTCTTTTCTTTTTCTTTGCATCATGTGCTGATTGGGGAGGGTTTTTTGGAAGGGACATCCTGCGTGACACTGCAGTGCCACTCCTAAATGGGCCCGGTGTTTGTGTCGGCCACTAGGGTCGCTAATCTTACTCACACAGTCAGCTACCTCATTGCGCCTCTTTTTTTCTTTGCGTCATGTGCTGTTTGGGGAGGGTTTTTTGGAAGGGACATCCTGCGTGACACTGCAGTGCCACTCCTAGATGGGCCCGGTGTTTGTGTCGGCCACTAGGGTCGCTAATCTTACTCACACAGCTACCTCATTGCGCCCTTTTTTTTTTCTTTGCATCATGTGCTGTTTGGGGAGGGTTTTTTGGAAGGGCCATCCTGCGTGACACTGCAGTGCCACTCCTAGATGGGCCCGGTGTTTGTGTCGGCCACTAGGGTCGCTAATCTTACTCACACAGCTACCTCATTGCGCCTCTTTTTTTCTTTGCGTCATGTGCTGTTTGGGGAGGGTTTTTTGGAAGGGACATCCTGCGTGACACTGCAGTGCCACTCCTAGATGGGCCAGGTGTTTGTGTCGGCCACTAGGGTCGCTTATCTTACTCACACAGCGACCTCGGTGCAAATTTTAGGACTAAAAATAATATTGTGAGGTGTGAGGTATTCAGAATAGACTGAAAATGAGTGTAAATTATGGTTTTTGAGGTTAATAATACTTTGGGATCAAAATGACCCCCAAATTCTATGATTTAAGCTGTTTTTTAGTGTTTTTTGAAAAAAACACCCGAATCCAAAACACACCCGAATCCGACAAAAAAAAATTCGGTGAGGTTTTGCCAAAACGCGTTCGAACCCAAAACACGGCCGCGGAACCGAACCCAAAACCAAAACACAAAACCCGAAAAATTTCAGGCGCTCATCTCTAATGATAATATCATCTATGTATATCTGACTGTGCTGAGTGCTCACTGCTCACACAGCTGAATTGTGGGGGAGACTGGGGTGCAGTTATAGCAGGAGTACAGTGCACACTTTTGCTGCCAGTGTGACTGACCAGTGACCACCAGTATATTGTCTGCCTGAAAAAGTTAAACACTCCTGTGGTGTTTTTTTTTTTTTATTCTATAAACGCATTCTGCTGACAGTGTCCAGCAGGTCCGTCATTCATTATATTATATAAATATTTACCTGCAGTAGTGTTATATTTTTTTTGTTCATCTCTATCATCTTTATCATCTCTATATTAGCAGACGCAGTACGGTAGTCCACGGCTGTGGCTACCTCTGTGTCGTCAGTGCTCGTCCATAATTGTATACCTACCTGTGGTGGGGTTTATTTTTCTATCTTCTTCATACTAGTAGTTTAGGAGTCTGCTGACAGTGTCCAGCAGGTCCGTCATTATATTATATATACCTGCAGTAGAGATATATATAGATTTTTTATATCATTATCATCTCTATACTAGCAGACGCAGTACGGTAGTCCACGGCTGTAGCTACCTCTGTGTCATCAGTGCTCGTCCATAATTGTATACCTACCTGTGGTGGGTTTTTTTTTTCTATCTTCTTCATACTAGTAGTTTAGGAGTCTGCTGACAGTGTCCAGCAGGTCCGTCATTATATTATATATACCTGCAGTAGTGATATATATATATTTTTTATATCATTATCATCTCTATACTAGCAGACGCAGTACGGTAGTCCACGGCTGTAGCTACCTCTGTGTCGTCAGTGCTCGTCCATAATTGTATACCTACCTGTGGTGGGGTTTTTTTTTTCTATCTTCTTCATACAGGTTGAGTCTCCCTTATCCAAAATGCTTGGGACCAGAGGTATTTTGGATATGGGATTTTTCCGTATTTTGGAATAATTGCATACCATAATGAGATATCATGGTGATGGGACCTAAATCTAAGCACAGAATGCATATATGTTACATATACACCTTATACACACAGCCTGAAGTCAATTTTAGCCAATATTTTTTATAACTTTGTGCATTAAACAAAGTGTGTGTATATTCACACAATTCATTTATGTTTCATATACACCTTATACACACAGCCTGAAGGTCATTTAATACAATATTTTTAATAACTTTGTCTATTAAACAAAGTTTGTGTACACTGAGCCATCAAAAAACAAAGGATTCACTATCTCACTCTCACTCAAAAAAGTCCGTATTTCGGAATATTCCGTATTTCGGAATATTTGGATATGGGATACTCAACCTGTACTAGTAGTTTAGCAGTCTGCTGACAGTGTCCAGCAGGTCCGTCATTATATTATATATACCTGCAGTAGTGATATATATATATTTTTTATATCATTATCATCTCTATACTAGCAGACGCAGTACGGTAGTCCACGGCTGTAGCTACCTCTGTGTCGTCAGTGCTCGTCCATAATTGTATACCTACCTGTGGTGGGGTTTTTTTTTCTATCTTCTTCATACTAGTAGTTTAGGAGTCTGCTGACAGTGTCCAGCAGGTCCGTCATTATATTATATATACCTGCAGTAGTGATATATATATTTTTTATATCATTATCATCTCTATACTAGCAGACACAGTACGGTAGTCCACGGCTGTAGCTACCTCTGTGTCGTCAGTGCTCGTCCATAATTGTATACCTACCTGTGGTGGGGTTTATTTTTCTATCTTCATACTAGTAGTTTAGGAGTCTGCTGACAGTGTCCAGCAGGTCCGTCATTATATTATATATACCTGCAGTAGTGATATATATATATTTTTTATATCATTATCATCTCTATATTAGCAGACGCAGTACGGTAGTCCACGGCTGTGGCTACCTCTGTGTCGTCAGTGCTCGTCCATAATTGTATACCTACCTGTGGTGGGTTTTTTTTCTATCTTCTTCATACTAGTAGTTTAGGAGTCTGCTGACAGTGTCCAGCAGGTCCGTCATTATATTATATATACCTGCAGTAGTGATATATATATATTTTTTATATCATTATCATCTCTATACTAGCAGACGCAGTACGGTAGTCCACGGCTGCAGCTACCTCTGTGTCGTCAGTCACTCGTCATCCATAAGTATACTAGTATCCATCCATCTCCATTGTTTACCTGAGGTGCCTTTTAGTTGTGCCTATTAAAATATGGAGAACAAAAATGTTGAGGTTCCAAAAATAGGGAAAGATCAAGATCCACTTCCACCTCGTGCTGAAGCTGCTGCCACTAGTCATGGCCGAGACGATGAAATTCCATCAACATCGTCTGCCAAGGCCGATGCCCAATGTCATAGTACAGAGCATGTAAAATCCAAAACACAAAATATCAGTAAAAAAAGGACTCAAAAATCTAAAATAAAATCGTCGGAGGAAAAGCGTAAACTTGCCAATATGCCATTTACCACACGGAGTGGCAAGGAACGGCTGAGGCCCTGGCCTATGTTCATGGCTAGTGGTTCAGCTTCACATGAGGATGGAAGCACTCAGCCTCTCGCTAGAAAAATGAAAAGACTTAAGCTGGCAAAAGCACAGCAAAGAACTGTGCGTTCTTCGAAATCACAAATCCCCAAGGAGAGTCCAATTGTGTCGGTTGCGATGCCTGACCTTCCCAACACTGGACGTGAAGAGCATGCGCCTTCCACCATTTGCACGCCCCCTGCAAGTGCTGGAAGGAGCACCCGCAGTCCAGTTCCTGATAGTCAGATTGAAGATGTCAGTGTTGAAGTACACCAGGATGAGGAGGATATGGGTGTTGCCGGCGCTGGGGAGGAAATTGACAAGGAGGATTCTGATGGTGAGGTGGTTTGTTTAAGTCAGGCACCCGGGGAGACACCTGTTGTCCGTGGGAGGAATATGGCCATTGACATGCCTGGTGAAAATACCAAAAAAATCACCTCTTCGGTGTGGAAGTATTTCAACAGAAATGCGGACAACAGGTGTCAAGCCGTGTGTTGCCTTTGTCAAGCTGTAATAAGTAGGGGTAAGGACGTTAACCACCTCGGAACATCCTCCCTTATACGTCACCTGCAGCGCATTCATCATAAGTCAGTGACAAGTTCAAAAACTTTGGGCGACAGCGGAAGCAGTCCACTGACCAGTAAATCCCTTCCTCTTGTAACCGAGCTCACGCAAACCACCCCACCAACTCCCTCAGTGTCAATTTCCTCCTTCCCCAGGAATGCCAATAGTCCTGCAGGCCATGTCACTGGCAATTCTGACGAGTCCTCTCCTGCCTGGGATTCCTCCGATGCATCCTTGCGTGTAACGCCTACTGCTGCTGGCGCTGCTGTTGTTGCTGCTGGGAGTCGATGGTCATCCCAGAGGGGAAGTCGTAAGACGACTTTTACTACTTCCACCAAGCAATTGACTGTCCAACAGTCCTTTGCGAGGAAGATGAAATATCACAGCAGTCATCCTGCTGCAAAGCGGATAACTGAGGCCTTGGCATCCTGGGCGGTGAAAAACGTGGTTCCGGTATCCATCATTACTGCAGAGCCAACTATAGACTTGTTTGAGGTACTGTGTCCCCGGTACCAAATACCATCTAGGTTCCATTTCTCTAGGCAGGCGATACCGAAAATGTATACAGACCTCAGAAAAAGACTCACCAGTGTCCTAAAAAATGCAGTTGTACCCAATGTCCACTTAACCACGGACATGTGGACAAGTGGAGCAGGGCAGACTCAGGACTATATGACTGTGACAGCCCACTGGGTAGATGTATTGCCTCCCGCAGCAAGAACAGCAGCGGCGGCACCAGTAGCAGTATCTCGCAAACGCCAACTCTTTCCTAGGCAGGCTACGCTTTGTATCACCGCTTTCCAGAATACGCACACAGCTGAAAACCTCTTACGGCAACTGAGGAAGATCATCGCAGAATGGCTTACCCCAATTGGACTCTCCTGTGGATTTGTGGCATCGGACAACGCCAGCAATATTGTGTGTGCATTAAATCTGGGCAAATTCCAGCACGTCCCATGTTTTGCACATACCTTGAATTTGGTGGTGCAGAATTATTTAAAAAACGACAGGGGCGTGCAAGAGATGCTGTCGGTGGCCAGAAGAATTGCGGGACACTTTCGGCGTACAGGCACCACGTACAGAAGACTGGAGCAACACCAAAAACGCCTGAACCTGCCCTGCCATCATCTGAAGCAAGAAGTGGTAACGAGGTGGAATTCAACCCTCTATATGCTTCAGAGGTTGGAGGAGCAGCAAAAGGCCATTCAAGCCTATACAACTGACCACGATATAGGAGGTGGAATGCACCTGTCTCAAGCGCAGTGGAGAATGATTTCAACGTTGTGCAAGGTTCTGCAACCTTTTGAACTTGCCACACGTGAAGTCAGTTCAGACACTGCCAGCCTGAGTCAGGTCATTCCCCTCATCAGGCTTTTGCAGAAGAAGCTGGAGACATTGAAGGAGGAGCTAACACTGAGCGATTCCGCTAGGCATGTGGGACTTGTGGATGGAGCCCTAAATTCGCTTAACAAGGATTCACGGGTGATCAATCTGTTGAAATCAGAGCACTACATTTTGGCCACCGTGCTCGATCCTAGATTTAAAACCTACCTTGGATCTCTCTTTCCGGCAGACACAAGTCTGCAGGGGTTCAAAGAACTGCTGGTGAGAAAATTGTCAAGTCAAGCGGAACGCGACCTGTCAACATCTCCTCCTTCACATTCTCCCGCAGCTGGGGTTGCGAGGAAAAGGCTCAGAATTCCGAGCCCACCCGCTGGCGGTAATGCAGGGCCGTCTGGAGCGACTGCTGATGCTGACATCTGGTCCGGACTGAAGGACCTGCCAACGATTACGGACATGTCGTCTACTGGCACTGCATATGATTCTCTCTCCATTGAAAGAATGGTGGAGGATTATATGAGTGACCGCATCCAAGTAGGCACGTCAGACAGTCCGTACGTATACTGGCAGGAAAAAGAGGCAATTTGGAGGCCCTTGCACAAACTGGCTTTATTCTACCTAAGTTGCCCTCCCACAAGTGTGTACTCCGAAAGAGTGTTTAGTGCCGCCGCTCACCTTGTCAGCAATCGGCGTACGAGGTTACTTCCAGAAAATGTGGAGAAGATGATGTTCATTAAAATGAATTATAATCAATTCCTCCGTGGAGACATTCACCAGCAGCAATTGCCTCCACAAAGTACACAGGGAGCTGTGATGGTGGATTCCAGTGGGGACGAATTGATAATCTGTAAGGAGGGGGATGTACACGGTGATGAATCGGAGGATGATGATGAGGTGGACATCTTGCCTCTGTAGAGCCAGTTTGTGCAAGGAGAGATTAATTGCTTCTTTTTTGGTGGGGGTCCAAACCAACCCGTCATTTCAGTCACAGTCGTGTGGCAGACCCTGTCACTGAAATGATGGGTTGGTTAAAGTGTGCATGTCCTGTTTATACAACATAAGGGTGGGTGGGAGCCAAGGACAATTCCATCTTGCACCTCTTTTTTCTTTCATTTTTTTTTGCGTCATGTGCTGTTTGGGGAGTGTTTTTTGGAAGGGCCATCCTGCGTGACACTGCAGTGCCACTCCTAGATGGGCCAGGTGTTTGTGTCGGCCACTTGGGTCGCTGAGCTTAGTCATCCAGCGACCTCGGTGCAAATTTTAGGACTAAAAATAATATTGTGAGGTGTGAGGTGTTCAGAATAGACTGAAAATGAGTGGAAATTATGGTTATTGAGGTTAATAATACTTTGGGATCAAAATGACCCCCAAATTCTATGATTTAAGCTGTTTTTTAGGGTTTTTTGAAAAAAAAACACCCGAATCCAAAACACACCCGAATCCGACAAAAAAAATTCGGTGAGGTTTTGCCAAAACGCGTTCGAACCCAAAACACGGCCACGGAACTGAACCCAAAACCAAAACACAAAACCCGAAAAATTTCTGGTGCACATCTCTAGCGTAGACCTAGGCTCCCACTGGGCCCCTCCATCAGACCTGAGACACGTCATTTGTATCCTCTCCCCCCCTCTCTCGGCGCCATTGGATGTGGATGGAATAGAGAGCGGAACCCAACCATTCTGCTGACTGAAGTAGTATCCTTCTCATCCTGTATAACATCTATTCTAATGTAAACATCTGATTTGACGGGTGTGGTATGCGACACCGGCGGTCAGCAAACCAATGTCGGGATCTGGGCAGCGGAATCGCTGCCGGGGAGGGGGGAGGGGGGAAGTGGGAAGTCCTTGTTGGGACAGTCAGGGGGCAGGTTGTAGAGGGAGGTTATGTGACTGTCAGTCTCCTGACCGCCGGTCACATGACTACATCCCGATTTGACAGACCAAACATTCTAAGGGGTCTTTTTACCACAATCCGCATTTTTAATGCATTTTTGATGAGAAGATATATACAAGTTGAGTATCCCATATCCAAAATTCCGAAATACGGAAGTTATTGTGCACAACTGAAATACTAAAATCTTTGCTTTCTGATGATTCAGTGTGTAGAAACTTTGTTTAATGCGCACAATTCATAAAAATATTGTATAAAATTATCTTCAAGCTGTGGTTATAAGATGCATATGAAACAAATGAATTTTGTTTATGTCGACTTAGGTTAACATGGATACCGTACAAGTGTACCGCATCCTGCAACAGTGCCTCGCTGCGCTCGGCACACTATTATATTCCCCCTCCAGGTCCACTGGGATAGTAAAGTATGAATAAGTCGGTTTCAATTAAAAAATAATGAAAAACTCATGTCGACTTTTTGACCTGTCAACATTTTGAATGTTGGTATTTTGACCCTGTCGGTAATTTAAATGTCGGGATTTTGACCTTGTCAGGATTTTGACCTTGTAGGGATTTTGACCGTCGGTCAATGGTTGTCAGGATTTTGACTTTCGGAATTTTGATTGTAGGTAAATTGATCATATCCCAGAGAACAGTAGAGCCTGTGGTCGCATCCCATGTTCCAGGCTATCATGATCCGGGCGGTTGTCCTGCCAGCCCGCTATTTGATCCGCCACTGATGTTAATGTTCACATTTTGACAATGTTGATATTTCATATGTCAACATCTGTCTAAATTTTAATTTGCCATAATAAAATATTGGTATCGACATTGTCAATGTCGAAATACTGAGTGCATACCTTTCCTTTCCTAATTACCCTTTTACACTCTTAACTGAGGTGACCAATGTTTTCCCAGGGACTTAGCAGCGGTGGCAGCTCTCCATTGTTACACCAATCTGGTGCATGGGTCAAAGCCTTTGCACCAACAACACAGCATCTTACTCCGAACCACTACCTTTTTCGGGCAAGTAGGCTGCCCATGACTGGGAGGGAGAGGAGCAATCCAACCCCTGGACAAGCGGGTCCTGGTGCCTGCACAATGGATCTGGCAGGCGCCGTGACCTGCACATGTGTACAAGCGGCTGCTTGAGTGCACATGCGCAAACCCCTGGCTTCTATGGACTGCATCAGTTGCAGTTCATAGAAGCTGGAATGTGCTGATGATCAGGCAGGGAGTAGCTTCATACAGGAAGATACATACACATAGGTAGAATCTGCCACTGGTCTGCACCATCATTTTCCTATAATGTATCAAATCCTCCTCATTTTGAATCACCATAGAATGACTGAGCACTCACTATCAAATCCATATATATCACCAATTTCAAACATTGCTGTGGTCTCTGATCTAATACAATGCTAAAATGCAGGGGTGTAACTAGAACTTTGGGGGCCCCATAGCAAAATCTTAAAAGGCCCCCCACCATTGTTACTACATTGCCACTTATGGTAGCAGGAGAGAGAGACAGTGAGGGGAGTGAGAGACACACAGTGGGTGTTGGGGGAGAGAGAGCGAAAGAGAGAGCAGCAAGAAAGAGAGGGAGTGAGAGTTGGGGGAGAGAGAGCGAAAGAGAGAGCAGCAAGAAAGAGAGGGAGTGAGAGGGAGGTCAGGGAGAGAGAGAGAGAGAGAGAGAGAGAGAGAGAGAGAGAAAGCAATAGTTTCACGGAAAAAGAGGGAATGAGAAAAAGACAGAAGTGAGAGAGAGGGTTTCAGGGAGAAAGAGAGAGAAAGGAATGGAGGGAGAGGGCATCCGGGAGAGAGAGAGAGGGTCAGAGAGAGAGAGAGAGAGAGAGAGTTAGAGAATGGGGAGGAGGAAGAGAGAGGGGGAGGGGAGCGAGCAAGACTTTCAAGGAGGGAGAGAGGGAGAGAGAAAGAGAGGGAAGCAAAAGAGAGTGAGAGAGTCAGGGAGAGAAAGAGAGGGAGAGAGAGAACAAGAGAGAGGGGTGTTAGGGAGGGAGGGAGAGACAGTGTCAGAGAGGGAGAGAGAAAGTATCAGGGAGAGAAAGAGAGACGGGGTCACGGAGAGAGAGAGGGGGGCAGGATCAGACAGAGAGAAGCAGTGTCTGGGAGGGAGAGAGAGGGAGAGATAGTGTCAGAGAGAGAGAGAGAGAGGCTGTCAGGAAGAGAGGGAGAGAGTGGCTGTCAGGGAGAGAGAGAGAGGGATAGTACCAGGGAGAGAGAGACAGTCATACTCAGAGAGAGAGCGAGTGAGAGTGTCAGAGAGAGAGAGAGAGAGAGAGAGACTGTCAGGGAGAGAGTGACAGTGTCGGAGAGAGGGACAGTATCAGGGAGAGAGAGACAGTCTCAGAGAGAGTGAGAGTGTGCCAGGGAGAGAGAGAAAGAGAGTGGAGAGGGGGGGTGACATGCAGGAGATACATTACCTGTCTGTGGGCGGACACTTCACAGAATTAAATCCCGCCCATAAATACCCTCGAATCGCGGCACCGGCAGCCGGGACTTGGAGCTGGCCTGGAAGGGCCCCTGCACCACTCCTCTACATCCTCCGCATAGCAGCAGCCTGCAGGGGGTGCTATCGGCTGCAGCGGCTGTTCTGCGGGGTTGAAGGGGGGAGCAGCGGAACTTGAGAAATACAGGCAGTGACTTATCCATCATGCAGTACCATCAGGGAGTCATCTGATTGGCTCCAAATTTATTTTGTTGCAGTACAACAACCCCAAATATACAGCCAATGTCATTAAGAACTATCTTCGGTGTAAAGAATAACAAGGAGTCCTGGAAGTGATGATATGGCCCCCACAGAGCCCTGATCTCAAAAACATTGAGCCTGTCTGGGATTGCATGAAGAGACAAAAGGATTTGAGCAAGCATACATCCACAGAAGATATTTGGTTAGTTCTCCAATATGTTTGGAACAACCTCCCTGCTGAGTTCCTTCAAAAACTGTGTGCAAGTGTACCTAGAAGAATTTATGCTGTTATGAAGGCAACGGGTGGTAACACCAAATATTTATTTGATTTAGATTTCTCTTCTGTTCATTCTCTTTGCATTTCGTTAATTGATAAAAATAAACTATTAACACTTCTATTTTTTTAAAGCATTTTTACTTTGCAGCATTTTTCCCACACCTGCCTAAAACTTTTGCACAGTACTGTACATAATTGACTGGTAATAAATAAAGAGAGAGAAGGCATATTTCTATATGGCTGGTGCTCAGGGGCGGACCTACTATTTTAGGGCCCTGAAACTGTCATGGAGACACTTTGCAACAATAGGGTAACATCTTACAAGGTACAAAGGGCCTTGCAAGGACCTCGAGGGCCAAATGACAGAGAACAGTGGGGGGGGGGGGGGGGGATTCCTCGAAAGTGGGCCATACAGTGGGCCCCTTCCCACCAGCCTGTGCCTGTGGGCCGGGGACAAGTCAGGTATTTGGCACGGTGCGAGTGTCTACAGGGCAGATGTGGGTGATGGGGTGAGAGAGTCTGCGGGGCAGGTCTGCTTACAGCTCCCCCCCCCCCCCCACGACCGCTTTAATCTGACAGTACTTCCCGCCCTTCAATAATCACTTAACAGCACCCCCCTTCAGAAATCAACTCACAGGCACCCCCCCACCCCTTTCAATAACCACCTCACTTCATTAATCACCTCACAGTACTCTCATTCCCTTCCTCTCTTCAATAAACACCTGACAGCACACACTGCTCAGCGCCAGCAAAATTACCATATCCACGCCTCCTTGTCCCGGGCTCCTCCTCACCTTTTATTGCTCCCAAGTTCTGCAGGCTGCCGGGTATATTGTACTTTAAAACGAATGCACATTTAGCGCTATTTACAGAGCGCAAATCAATATTGGTGATGAGCTATAACCATACATTACATAAAAACAAGAGGTGAAAACGGGCCCCTCTGGGATTAGAAGCCTTAAAGCTTAAGCTTCGTTAGTTTCATAGTAGATTCGCTCCTGCTGGTGCTACTGGCTTTGGGGGAAATTTTCTCAAAGAGGTAAAGTGGAGAGAGATAAAGTATTAACCAATCAGCTTCTACCTGCCATGTTACGGGCTGTGTTTGAAAATGTTAGGAGCTGACTGGTTGGTATTTTGTCTCTCTCCCATTTATCTCTCTCCAATCTTTGATACATTTCCCCTTTCATCTTATTTGACATTATATTTTCTCTAATGTCCTAGAGGATGCTGGGGACTCCGTAAGGACCATGGGGATAGACGGGCTCCGCAGGAGACATGGGCACTTTAAGAAAGATTTTGACTCTGGGTGTGCACTGGCTCCTCCCTCTATGCCCATCCTCCTGACCCCAGTTTGATACTGTGCCCAGTGGAGACTGAGTGCATTTCTGGAGCTCTCCTGAGTTTCCTGTAAAGAAAGCATTTTAGTTAGGTTTTTTATGTTCAGGGAGCCTGCTGGCAACAGACTCCCTGCATCGAGGGACTGAGGCCCACTTCTCTGAGTTTCAGGGCCCTGTTTCTTAGGCTACTGGACACCATTAGCTCCAGAGGGATCGGTACGCAGGTCTCACCCTAGCCGTCCGTCCCAGAGCCGCGCCGCCGTCCTCCTCGCAGAGCCGGAAGATAGAAGCCGGGTGAGTATTGAGGAAAAGACATCAGAGGCGGCAGAAGACACCTTGATCTTCATAGAGGTAACACACAGCACTGCAGCTGTGCGCCATTGCTCCCATTCACCTCACACACCTCGGTCACTGTAAGGGTGCAGGGCGCAGGGGGGGGGGGGGGGGGGGCGTCCTGGGCAGCAATATAAACCTCTCCTGTGGCATATGTATATATATACATGTACAGCTGGGCACTGTACATGTATATAAAGAGCCCCCGCCATGTTATTGAGAAATTTGAGCGGGACAGAAGCCCGCCGCCGAGGGGGCGGGGCTTCTTCCTCAGCACTCACCGGCGCCATTTTTCTCCACAGCACCGCTGAGAGGAAGCTCCCCGGACTCTCCCCTGCTTAACACACGATGAAAGAAGGGTTTTAAAGTAGAGGGGGGGGCACATAATTGGCGCATATACATAACAAAAGCGCTACTGGGTAAACATACTGTGTTTTTCCTTGGTTATATAGCGCTGGGGTGTGTGCTGGCATACTCTCTCTCTGTCTCTCCAAAGGGCCTGGTGGGGAACCTGTCTTCAGAAAAGAGCTTCCCTGTGTGTGTGTGGAGTTTCGGTACGCGTGTGTCGACATGTCTGAGATTGAAGGCTCACCTAAGGAGGAGGGAGAGTGTATGAATGTTAGGTCTCCGTCGGCAGTGCTGACGCCTGACTGGATGGATATGTGGAATGTTTTAAGTCCTAATGTTAATTTATTGCACAAAAGATTAGACAAAGCTGAAGCTGGGGTACAGTCAGGGAGTCAACCCATGCCTGTCCCAATGTCGCCTGGACCTTTGGGGTCTCAGAAGCGCCCACTATCCCAAATAGTTGACATAGATACCGACACGGATTCAGACTCCAGTGTCGACTACGATGATGCAAAATTACAGCCAAAGGTGGCTAAATGTATTCGATATATGATTATCGCAATAAAAGATGTTTTGCATATCACTGAGGAACCCCCTGTCCCTGACACGAGGGTACACATGTATAAGGGAAAGAAACCTGAGGTCACCTTTCCCTCCTCACATGAGCTGAACGAATTATGCGAAAAAGCATGGAAAACTCCAGACAAAAAACTGCAGATTCCCAAATGGATTCTAATAGCGTATCCTTTCCCGTCGTAGGACAGAATCCGGTGGGAATCCTCCCCTAAGGTAGACAAAGCTTTGACGCGCTTATCAAAAAAGATAACGCTTCCATCCCAAGATACGGCTACCCTCAAGGATCCTGCTGACCGCAAGCAGGAGGTTACCTTGAAGTCCATTTACACACATTCTGGTACGTTACTCAGACCGGCTATTGCGTCGGCCTGGGTTTGTAGTGCTGTAGCAGCATGGACAGATTCCTTATCAGCGGATATTGAGACCCTTGATAAGGATACC
Source organism: Pseudophryne corroboree (assembly GCF_028390025.1). Taxonomy (NCBI): domain Eukaryota; kingdom Metazoa; phylum Chordata; class Amphibia; order Anura; family Myobatrachidae; genus Pseudophryne; species Pseudophryne corroboree. The sequence goes on from NC_086453.1 coordinate 75,071,101, forward strand.
ATTTTAATGACCCTAGGGCATATAAAAGATGCTGTCTTATATATGAGGGATGCTCAAAGAGACATTAGTTTACTGGGTTCCAGGATAAATGCTATGTCTATTTCTGCTAGACGTGTCTTATGGACAGGACACGTCTAGCAGGTGATGCCGACTCCAAGAGACATATGGAGTTGTTGCCTTACAAGGGTGAGGAATTGTTTGGAGAGGGCCTCTCAGACCTCGTCTCCACGGCTATGGCAGGTAAATCGAATTCTTTGCCATATATTCCCTCACAATCTAAGAAAGCGCCTCATTATCAAATGCAGTCCTTTCGTTCTAATAAAAGCAAGAGAGTACGTGGATCGTCCTTTCTTGCCAGAGGTAAGGGCAGAGGGAAAAGGCTGCACAACACAGCTAGTTCTCAGGAACAGAAGTCCTCCCCGGCCTCTGCTGGGGCTCCCCTGAGGGAGTCCGCTCCAGTGGGGGCACGTCTTCGACTGTTCAGCCACATCTGGGTTCACTCACAGGTGGATCCCTGGGCAATAGAAATTGTTTCCCAGGGTTACAAGCTGGAATTCCAAGTGGTGCCTCCTCGACGGTTTTTCAAATCGGCCCTACCGACTTCTCCCCTGGAAAGGTAGATAGTGTTATATGCGATTCGCAAATTGTCTCTTCAACAAGTGGTGGTAGAGGTTCCCCTGCTGCAAAGAGGGAATGGGTACTACTCAACTCTGTTTGTGGTCCCGAAACCGGACGGTTCGGTCAGACCCATTTTTAATTTAAAATCCCTGAACCTTTACTTAAAACGGTTCAAGTTCAAGATGGAATCGCTCAGAGCGGTCATCGCCAGCCTGGAAGGGGGAGATTTTATGGTATCTCTGGACATAAAGGATGCATACCTGCATGTTCCCATATATCACCCTCATCAGGCATACCTGAGATTTGCGGTACAGGATTGTCATTACCAATTTCAGATGTTGCTGTTTTGGGCTTTCCACGGCCCGAGAATTTTCACCAAGGTAATGGCGGAAATGATGGTGCTCCTGCGCAAACAGGGTGTCACAATTATCCCGTACTTGGACGATCTCCTCATAAAAGCGAGATCACGGGAGAAGTTGCTGAACAGCGTATCACTTTCACTGAATGTGTTACAGCGACACTGCTGGATTATCAATATTCCAAAGTCGCTGCTGAATCCTACAACTCGTCTGCCCTTCTTGGGCATGATTCTGGACACAGACCAGAAGAGGGTTTTTCTTCCGACAGAAAAAGTGCAGGAACTCATGACTCTAGTCATGAACCTGTTGAAACCAAAACAAGTGTCAATACGTCATTGCACTCATGTCCTGGGAAAAATGGTGGCGACATACGAAGCCATTCCCTACGGCAGATTCCATGCAAGGACCTTCCAATGGGACCTATTGGACAAATGGTCCGGGTCACATCTGCAAATGCATCAGCGGATCACCCTGTCCCCCAGGGCCAGAGTATCTCTCCCGTGGTGGCTGAAAAGTGCTCACCTTCTAGAGGGCCGCAGGTTCGGCATTCAGGACTGGATCCTGGTGACCACGGACGCGTTGGGGAGCAGTCACACAGGGAAGAAATTTCCAAGGCCTTTGGTCAAGTCAAGAGACTTGTCTTCACATCAACATCCTGGAACTAAGGGCCATATACAACGCCCTACGTCACGCGGAAATCTTACTTCGCGATCGACCAGTTCTGATCCAGTCAGACAACGTCACCGCAGTAGCTCATGTAAACCGCCAAGGCAGCAAAAGGAGCAGAGTGGCAATGGCAGAAGCCACCAGAATTCTTCGATGGGCGGAGAATCATGTAAGCGCTCTGTCAGCAGTGTTCATTCCGGGAGTGGACAACTGGGAAGCAGACTTCCTCAGCAGACACGACCTGCATCCGGGAGAGTGGGGACTTCATCAAGAAGTCTTCGCACAGATTGCAAGTTGGTGGGGATTGCCCCAAATAGACATGATGGCGTCCCGTCTCAACAAAAAGCTACAAAGGTATTGCGCCAGGTCAAGAGACCCTCAGGCGGTAGCTGTGGACGCCCTAGTGACACCGTGGGTGTTCCAGTCGATCTATGTGTTTCCTCCTCTTCCTCTCATACCCAAGGTGTTGAGGATAATAAGAAAAAGAGGAGTGAGAACAATACTCATTGTTCCGGATTGGCCTTGAAGGACCTGGTATCCGGATCTGCAGGAAATGCTCACAGAAGATCCGTGGCCTCTTCCTCTAAGGCAGGACCTGTTACAACAAGGTCCCTATCTGTCTTACGCGGCTGCGTTTGACGGCATGGCGGTTGAACGCCGGATCCTAGCGGAAAAAGGTATTCCGGATGAGGTTATTCCTACGCTAATAAAGGCTAGGAAGAACGTGACATCTAAACATTATCACCGAATATGGCGAAAATATGTTTCTTGGTGTGAGGCCAGGAATTCTCCTATGGTAGAATTCCATCTAGGCCGTTTTCTTCACTTCCTACAAACTGGAGTGAATTTGGGCCTAAAATTAGGCTCCATTAAAGTTCAGATTTCGGCCTTATCCATTTTCTTTCAAAAGGAATTGGCCTCTTTACCTGAAGTACAGACTTTTGTGAAGGGAGTACTGCATATTCAGCCTCCTTTTGTACCTCCGGTGGCGCCTTGGGACCTTAACGTGGTGTTAAGTTTCCTTAAGTCACATTGGTTTGAACCACTTCAAACAGTGGAGTTGAAATATCTCACTTGGAAGGTGGTCATGTTGTTAGCCTTGGCTTCGGCTAGGCGAGTTTCGGAATTGGCGGCTTTATCACATAAAAGCCCCTATCTGGTTTTCCATATGGATAGAGCGGAATTGCGGACCCGTCCTCAATTCCTAACTAAGGTGGTCTCATCCTTTTATATGAACCAACCTATTGTCGTGCCTGTGGCTACATGTGTCTTGGAGGATTCCGAGTCCCTGGATTTGGTCAGAGCTTTGAAAATTTTCATGGCCAGAACGGCTAGGATCAGAAAAACAGAAGCACTGTTTGTCCTATATGCAGCCAACAAGGTTGGCGGCCCTGCTTCAAAGCAGTCTATTGCTCGCTGGATCTGTAACACGAATCAGCAGGCGCATTCTACGGCAGGATTGCCGTTACCGAAATCGGTTAAGGCCCATTCCACTAGAAAGGTGGGTTCGTCTTGGGCGGCTGCCCGAGGGGTCTCGGCACTACGGCTGTGCAGAGCTGCTACTTGGTCGGGGTCAAACACCTTTGCAAAGTTCTATAAGTTTGATACCCTGGCTGAGGAGGACCTCCTGTTTGCTCAATCGGTGCTGCAGAGTCATCCGCACTCTCCTGCCCGTTTGGGAGCTTTGGTATAATCCCCATGGTCCTTACGGAGTTCCCAGCATCCTCTAGGACGTTAGAGAAAATAAGATTTTAAACCTACCGGTAAATCTTTTTCTCGTAGTCCGTAGAGGATGCTGGGCGCCCGTCCCAAGTGCGGACTACTTCTGCAAGACTTGTATATAGTTATTGCTTACATAAGGGTTATGTTATAGTTTCATCGGTTTTGGACCGTTGATATGTTGTTTTTTTCATACTGTTAACTAGATAGTATATCACAAGTTATATGGTGTGATTGGTGTGGCTGGTATGGATCTCGCCCTTGGATTAACAAAAATCCTTTCCTCGTACTGTCCGTCTCCTCTGGGCACAGTTTCTCTAACTGAGGTTTGGAGGAGGGACATAGAGGGAGGAGCCAGTGCACACCCAGAGTCAAAGTCTTTCTTAAAGTGCCCATGTCTCCTGCAGAGCCCGTCTATCCCCATGGTCCTTACGGAGTCCCCAGCATCCACTATGGACTACGAGAAAAAGATTTACCGGTAGGTTTAAAATCTTATTATTTCCAACTTTCTTACTTCCTATTTCTCTTATTGTTGTCCCTTTCTTTACTTAAAAAAACAAAAATAAAACGATTTCCTCATGATAGTAAGTATACAGTATAGTCTACCCTCTGAGCTAGTATACTGTATGCTCTGTCTCTGCTGAGCATGTTACATCATCCAGTAAGCTCACTGCTGCCCCCTGGTGACCTTGTGCTGTTGCTTATATTTAACGCTATGTGTTTGCAGGCTTGAACTGTGGATCCCAAAGCACATTCTGGTTATTAGAAACTATGTAAGGAGCATAAAGTGCTTATTACTCATACTTGCCTACTCCCCCGGAATGGTGGGAAAGCTACTGAAAATCGGGTGGCGATCCCGGCCTCCTGGAAGAGTGGGTAAGTCTCCCGGCCAGATGCCAACAGCCCCCAACCCACCCCCTGCAGCTACCAACACCCCAAACCCCAGTTGTCCACAAGAAGAAAATAACTGCACAGGAGGCGGCCCGGGGGTGTCTGATTACAAAATCCATGCTAAATTGCGTCATTGTGGCCCCGACCCCTCCCTCGCAATGACGGTAATCTCAGCAATGTGTAGCAGGGGGTGGGGCCATGGTGACATGTTCATCATCATATTTCCCCCACCACTCCCTCTGCTGTGCTAACCTGGCTGCCAGAATGTTGACAAGTATATTATTACTACGTGTGGGCTACTGCTTCTCGTCGTTACCCTGAGGTTTGAAACATAGAATGTGACGGCAGATAAGAACCTCTTGGCCCATCTAGTCTGCCGCTTTGCTTCTAACCTTTTGCCAATTTCAATCATATTTGTTCCGTAGGTCTCTGTAAGGATATCCTTATGTCTGTCCCAAGTTTGTTTAAATTGCTCAACTGTATTAGCCTCTGCCACCTCTGCTGGGAGGCTATTCCTCTTGTCCACTACCCTGTTGTGAAGTAATGTTTCCTCAAATTTCTCCTCAACCTACTTCCCTCCAGTATCAGTACACGTACTGTACTTGTGTTCTAATACTTCTCTTCCTTTGAGTAATGTCTCCCCCCTGTACCCTAATAAAAGCCTTGATATAGTTGAAAAGTCTCTATCATGTTCCCCCTTACTCTTCACTGCTCCAAACTATACATGTTAATATATTTGAGTCTTTCCGGGTAAGTTTTGTGATGTAGGCCACGCACCATTTTAGTTGCCCTTCTTTGTACAGTCTCTATTGTTCTAATATCCTTCTGAATATATGGCCTCCAGAACTGAACACAGTATTCTAGATGACGCCGTACCAATGACCTATACAGTGGCATCATTACTTATTGCTTCATGCTACTGATTCCTGTCCCTGTGCAACCATTTATCTGACTAGGCTTCCTCATTGCTTTGTTACATTGCTTATCTGCCTTCTATTACTTTAGTCATCCAGTCAAAAAAGTCAATTAGATTTGTTTGGCATGATCTCCCCACAGTAAATCCATGCTGTTTTGGATCCTGTAAATTTCTGGATTTGAGATACCCTACAACTCTTTCTTTTAATAGTGTTTCCATCAATTTCCCTACTACTGATGTAAGGCTCACTGACTCTTCCTTGTTTACACTTTTGTGTAGTGGGACTACTTTCGCTCACAGGGGGTTATTCCGAGTTGATCGCTAGCTGCCGTTGTTCGCTGCGTAGCGATCAGTGAAAAAAATGGCTAATCTGCGCATGCGTAGGCAACGCAATGCGCACGCGCGACGTACGGGTACAAAGAGCATTGTGGTTTTGCACATGTTCTAGCGAAGCATTCAGTCACACGGCCGAACGCAGGAAGATTGACATGAAGTGGGCGTTTCTGGGGGTCAACCGACCGTTTTCAGGGAGTGCTTAGAAAAACCCAGGCGTGTCGGGAAAAACGCAGGCATGGCTGGGCGAATGCTGGGCGGGTGTGTGACGTCAAAAGTCGTCCCTCCGTCGTTAGAATCAACGCACACGAAGAGTAACTACAGGGCTGGTCTTGTTTTGCACAAAATGATTTGTGCAGAGCTCTGCTGCACAAGCGTTCACACTTCTGCAAAGCAAAAATACACTCCCCAGTGGGCGGCGACAATGCGTTTGCACGGCTGCTAAAAGTAGCTAGCGAGTGATCAACTTGGAATGACCCCCACTGTGCGGTAGTTGTTTTCCTCTTCCTTCCTTCTATTTTTGAAACTATGGGCGTCATTCTGAGTTGATCGCTAGATAAAAATGTTTGCTGCACAGCGATTAAGTGAAAAAGCGGCACTTCTGCGCATGCGTTTGCGGCGCAGTGCGCACGGGCGACGTACTTTCACAACGGCCAAAGTATTTTTACACAAGGTCTAGCGAAGCTTTTCAGTCGCAATGGCAGCCGCAGAGTGATTGACAGGAAAGGGGCGTTTCTGGGTGTCAACTGACCGTTTTCAGGGAGTGTTCGAAAAAACGCAGGCGTGCCAGAAAAAACGCAGGCGTGGCTGGGAGAACGCAGGGCGTGTTTGTGACGTCAAACCGGAACTGAACAGTCTGAAGTAATCGCAAGCTAGGAGTAGGTCTGGAGCTACTCTGAAACTGCACAATTTTTTTTGTAGTCGCTCTGCGATCTTTTTGTTCACACTTCTGCAAAGCTAACATACACTCCCAGAGGGCGGCGGCTTAGCGATTGCATGACTGCTAAAAACAGCTAGCGAGCGAACAACTGGGAACGACCACCTATGTGAGGAACATAAGTTCATATTACTCCAAACTGCATAGGTTGATAAGTACTGAAAAGTGCATTGGAATTCCATTGTTTTGTTGTAAGTTGGTTCCTGTAAAGTACAGAGTGGATATGCAAAGATCAGGCAAATTGTGCTGGGAGAGGAACTAAGTTCCCCTCCCATAGTGCGATCCCCAGCACATGCACTCTAGAATGCTAGTCACACAGCATTCTGGGCGCAATTCCAGCAGTGATGGCGGTCAGAGACTGTGGTGTCACTGCCGGGTGTCTGTGGCACACAGCGGGGGCAGCGCACATCGGAGCAGTGCGTCACATGCGATGCAACCTGGCCTGGTAATCACATGCGGCCAAGCGAGGCAAGTGGATAAAAGGCTTGATATGACTTTTTGATTTTCCTAGCTGCTTTCCATTATTTGCACAACTGAAATTAATTTGTTCTTCCAATAATAATAATGTTATTTATGTCGCACTTTTTTCCCGATAGGAATCACAGGGGCATATTTATCACAATCCGCATCTTGGATGTGTATGGGATATGATAAATTCAATACAGGTATATGAATACATTGGAAGAATGTATCAAGTATCACATGCAGGGACAGAGCTTGTAAAAAGGCTCTATCCCTGCAAATATTTCTTAAAAAATACACTGAGAGTGTGCCTGCGCATGCGCCACAGGCTACCCCACCCACCACTACCATTCCCTAAAGCTTACACTTTCCTCTGTTTGGGTGATCCAATCAGTGGGCTCCAGCTCTGTGACCCCTGTTATCTGATCACTGCTGTAAACTGAGATGCCAGCCGGGACTAACAGCATCTCAGTTCACAGCAGGTCAGATGACCAGGGTTACAGAAGGATTAAGCAATCAGTTGACCAACTGCCCTTCACTTTATCACTGCGTTTTTTAATTTTTAATTTATTTTTAACTATTATTTTTTTCACTGTACTTACCTGTGGTCTATTTAGACACTCAGGGCTGATAACAGGCACCGACTCCGAGCTCTGCTCTGCCTGTCAGAGGAGAGTAGGGGTAGTAGAACTGGAGAGAAGCCTGCTTAATGCCATCTGAAGGTGGCATTATTATCAGAAGTCGCCCTCCGGGATTTTTTACAATCTTAATTTAATAAATCTGGGCAGATCACATTTTTCATCACAAGTATGGGAAATATGGTCTGATTACCAAAAAAAATGCTAATTTAAAAGCTTGAAGGAGAATTTTGCGAAATCTCCTCCAATTGCCCATTAGTAAATTCATGTAATAATAAAAAAAAATGGGACCATGGAACCTTAAATCAGGATCTCAGAGCTGGATCCCACTACTGGAAACTTAGAGAGATACAGCCAACAGAAACTCAGAACTGAGAAAAGCTAAAACTGGAATAAGAACACAGAACCGAGGCCAAGAGCGAAGAATTTAGGATTGCAAGCTGGCGACAGGCGCACAGATCTGGAACCTGCACACTGATACACAGAACTGGAAATGGAAGCTGAGACTCAGCACAAGCCCCAGATACCAGAAACCCAGAACATAGAGACCTGTCACTTACAACTGAAAGGGGCAGATGTACTAAGCCTTGGAGAATTATAAACTAACAACCAATCAGCTCTTGTCAGTTTTCAAATACAGCCTTTTAACATGGCAGTTAGGAGCTGATTGGCTGGTACGAGGGGTGTGCAATAAGTTTCTGGATGCACAAAAAGTATTATATTTACAAACAAAGTGAACATTACATTCTTTCAAAGTATTAACCAGAGGAGTCTGTGCAAAGTTGCATGCGCTCAAACCACTTGGTGAAGGAGCTGGACCAGTCCAAAGCAGGTATGTCTTCTACATGCTGGATGAAGCTCTCCATGTCTTCTACATGCTGGGTGAAGGTCTCCATGTCTTCTACATGCTGGATGAAAGTCTCCACAGCAGTTTCTGGTGACTCAAAACAAATCCCACACATCTTGCGTTTCATTTGTGGGAACATAAAGAAGTCACAGGAGTTCAGGTCTGGATTGTATGGGGGTGACCAAGCTCCTGGATGCATTCATGGGCCAGAAAATCCACAGCTTTCCTGGACTTGTGGACAGATGCGTTGTGGTGATGGAGAAGGGCACCAGGAGCATGAGTTCTTGGACAGCACCTGTAAATGTACAGTATATTTATATATTATATATATATAAAAACATACTGTACATATTCATAAGCAGATGAGTCCAAAGTGTGCAATGCGTTACTTGTTGTAAGTAAAGTTGCATTTAAATCATGTTGCCTTCATGTACACATTTAATACGTGTTTTAATGCATTTACATTGTCTGTGACAAAACAGAATTGAATTGCCTTGTTCAAGCCAAACACATGGAAACACACCTGTGCAGTAAATGCATCTCACTGCATCTTACTACTTTTACAATGCACGCCTATAAAGAGGAAAGCAAGTTTTCCACTGAGCTTAAACGGGATGCAGTTAGATTCCCGACGGACGGGATCCCAGTGGTCGATATACCGACACCGGGATCCCAAAGGACGCCGCGATCTCGGTGCCCAAATTCTGACACACCGGCGTCACAATACGACAGCCGGAATCCTGAACGTCCATCCAGTGGGACGCACTGGCGTCCTGCTGTGGGGAGGGGGGTTAGTTTAAGGCAGCAGAGGGGGTTAGGGTGCAGGGTCGGGAAGGTTAGGGTTAGGGACCGGGGAGGGAGGGTTAGGTTTAGGCACATAGAAGGGGAGGTTAGGGTTAGGCACCAAGTGGGAAGGATTAAGTTTAGGCAGTGGGGAAGGGAGGGTTAGGGCTAGACACCACTGGGGAGGGTTAGGGTTAGACACCACTGGGAAGGATTTGGATTATGCAGTTGGGAAGGGAGGGTTAGGACTAGGCACCACCCGGGAGGGTTAGGGTTAGACACCATTGGGGAGGGTTAGGGTTAAGCACCCACAAGGGAGGGTTAATGTAGGGGGGCAGGGGAGGGTTAGGGTACTTTAGAGGGGGCTGTCGGAATTCTGATGGACGGGATGCCGCTGTCGGTATTCTGAACGCCGGCATCCCGTCCATCAGGAAATCACGCTGAACCCGCTGAAACGCAGCAGGCTTGCTGAAATAAAAATAAAAAAAATGTAGAAAACACACTACAGCCCAAACCAATTTAAATGCAAATTCATTTTAATACCTAGTAAATACATTCAACTACAAGTGCATTTTACACATAAAATTACAACACCAGTGTCTATGTGGCTCCAAGGCTCCATCACACGTACGCTCTGGTTAGAGGGATAAAAATGAAGAGGTGATTTAGAAGTGTTTTACTCATGACATTTTAACAAGTTTTTGTGCACTTTTTTGGTTTTTAGAAAAACACTGTATTGCCTGGGTAAACCGTGTTATCACATAAACATAGGACATTACCGTACATATTCTGAAATTCTAGAATGCATTGTTGGTAAAGACACACGGTCTGATTCATAGTTGTTTGCAAGCCGATGGTTTTGTAAAGCTACGATAGCAGATGGACTGCGCATGTGCAGAATTGTCCCAGAATTGCCCTCTAAGCTAACGCAAATCTGCGGTGTCGGTAGGAGGCGCCTTTCTTTCTTCATACGCTTCCTTTGTCGTTAGCATATTTCCTCATCGCTGCTCTGCCCAAAGCAAATAGTAAATAGTGTCAACCTCTGAGTAAGTATGAAATGCCGGCACCGGGATGCCGGCGGTCAGAATACTGACCACTCCATCCCGATTCTTACCATTCCCCAATGATCCCCTAACCCACCCTACCCGCAACCTGACCCTAAAACAGTAACCGTAACCCTACCCAGTGGCACCTAAACTAGCCCTCCCCTTCCCACAGCCTACACCCAACCACCCCTTCCCACTGCCTACACCTAACCCTCCTCACGCAGCCTGTACGGCGGTCCGTCATATGCTCGTTCGGAATCCGAGCTGGCGGGATCACGGCTGTGGGTTTGTGAACCTTGTCAGTATGCCGGCGCCGGCATTTCAAGCAATGTCGGGATTCCTGAGTCGACATTTCGACTGCCGGGATCCTGACCGGATCCCGTATGTTTGAGACGAAGCTATCTTCATAGAAAATGTCCATTTACCACACGTCTCTACAGATTATTATCTACTTTAAAGATACATTTGTTGATTACATTTTAAAGCATTTATAATACGTATATCCCATAACACCTGCGTTTCTTCGTGGTGTTACGTTCAATGTACTTGGAACTCTAAAGACAGAGTGGATAAGCCCCAAGTACAGGAACGTGACGCTGCAGTTGGAACGGAGTTCAGCATCAACCCCTACGGAGACCCTGACTCTATTGTCTCACCCACGTGGTCAGTCTACGCCTGCGAGATAATGTTTGCTTGGGCCCACGGCAGCCGCGTTTGAAGGGCGGATTAGGTCTGCCCAACTCCGATGCCCCCGGTCTTAGTTGGAGACAAGGCGTAAACCGAGACGGGGAGAGAACAAGTGGAACTTCTAGCTAACACAGAAACACAGAGTAGGGGCAACTACTGAACACTAATAACAAAAGTATGTGCGGCGCGGCCGCCAAGACAAATGGTAACAAAAAGCGATGCGGTCCTAACACCAACACTACACCGTAGTATTCCGGCGAAGACAGCTATAGCGGAAACCTCCGCAGAAAATGCCAAAGCAAAATAAAAAGCATAATAATACGGCTGAGGACGTAAGGTGCGGCAAAGCCGCTACTTACAACACCGGTACAAGTACATGCAGGTGAACAGGGACCCTGAGGCCGCAGGCACTGGCTCACAGTCCTGGAAAGCTGGATAGATTTCAAATAACAAGCTCCGGACACCAGGACTCAGGACTACTGGATCACAGGATAACAGGACCACAGGACAAGAACAATCCATGGCAGGAAGCAGCTCCACAAGATGCTATCACCGGCGGGGCTGTGCTAATCTGGCTCCCATAAAAAGCCCCTGTGGCCCAATCAGCAGGCAGCCCAGCCCCAGATCCAAATTAGCCAGCTGTTAGCTGGCGGGCAGCGTGCGGCGTCCCGGCTGCTTAATAACAGCTAGGACTGCAGTGCCGAGCAGCCGCCAGGCGTCTTCGGTTGCTAGGCAACCGGCCGGGAGCAGGGAGTTAGCGGCGGACGTGACGCGCTGGCCCCGTTGTCTAGCAACATCCGGGTGCCGACACGACCCGCCGCTAACAGTACCCCTCATCCTTGAGGAGGGGTCAAGGAACCCCCAAACCCAGGTTTATGATGAAATTCCCGAAAAAAAACTTTTTCAGTCTAGGGGCATGCAAATCCCTGTCCCAGACCCAAGATCTTTCCTCTGGGCCGTACCCCTTCCAATGGACCAGAAAATAAAGCAGACCACGGGAAACTTTAGAATCCAACACCTTTTCTACCAGGAATTCCTGATGGCCCCGAACATCCACAGGAGGTCTACCCCGAATAATTTTCGAGGAAATTTCCTGGAAAGAACATATGGCTTAAACAGAGAACAATGAAAGGTGTTGGAGATTTTAAGTGACTTTGGCAATTGTAGCCGAAAAGCCACTGGATTGATTTTTTTGATAATAAGAATGGTCCGATAAATCTAGGTCCCAATCTAGCCGAAGGTTGTCGGAGCTAGATGTTGCAGGTTGACAACCACACCTTATCTGCTACCTTAAAGGTGCATGGGCGTCGGAACCTATCCGTAAAAAAAAATTCTCCCGGAAAGCAGCTTTCTTAAGAGCAATGTGTACCTTCTTCCAAATAGCTCTGAGATGGGAGGTTAAGGCCAAGGAAGAAGATGGATAATTCGGAGTAAAGGAATTAGCTCTGGGATGAAAGCCCAGGACCGAATAGAACGGAGACACCTTGGTGGATGAATGACAGGCGTTATTGTAAGCAAACTCGGCCAGGGGAAGATAATCTGAGCAATTGTTCTGAAGCTTGGCAGTATAAAGACGTAGATATTGCTTCAGTGATTGATTCACTCGCTCCGTCTGCCCGTTGGACTGTGGATGGTATCCTGAGGTTAAACTGAGTTTCATGTTTAACGAAGCACAAAAGATCTTCCAGAAACGGGCTATAAACTGCAGTCCCCGGTCTGAGACAATATCCACGGGTAATCCATGAGGCCTGAAAACATGGCGGAGGAACAAAACTGCCAAAACCTGAGCGGACGGCAATCTGGGTAAGGCAATAAAATGGGCCATCTTGCTAAAACGATCTACGGCCACCCAGATCACCTGAAAACCAGAAGAGAGTGGAAGATCCACCACGAAATCCATGGAAATGGGCGACTATGGCCTGACAGGAATAGCTAGAGGCATGAGCTGCCCAACGGGCAGAGACCGGGACACCTTGTGCCTTTCACAATCTGGACAAGAGAGAACAAACTCCCTAACATCCTTGGAAAGACTAGGACACTGCAGCGAGCGAGAGAGTAACTCCAACGTTTTAGCAACACCAGGATGGCCAACAACCTTGTTATCGTGAAACTCGGCAAGGACACTGTCTCTCAAAAAGTCAGGGACAAAGAGACGACCAACAGGAGAGTTACTGGGAGACTGCTGTTGCAGCTGAACCAACTGTGAATGAAAAACTCTGTGTGAGGCCGTTCCGGATAGAGGAAGCAGGGATAATGGGAGTAGCAGAAGACTGGCTATAGTGAACAGGAAGAAAACAGTGTGACAAGGCATCGGCTTTGGTGTTCTTAGCACCGGGCCTGTAAGTGATAAACTTAAACCGGGTAAAGAACAGTGCCCAGCAAGCCTGTCGGGAATTAAGCCGTTTCGCAGACTCAATGTATTGCAAATTCTTGTGGTCCGTAAATACAGTGATGGTATGCTTTGCTCCCTCAAGTCAGTGCCTCCACTCCTGAAAAGCCCACCTGACTGCTAACAATTCTCTATTACCAACATCATTGTTGGTCTCTGCAGAGGAGAATTTCTTAGACATAAAGGCACAAGGATGTAACACTGAAGACTCTGGGCCTTCTTGAGACAGAACAACTCCCACCCCAACCTCAGAGGCGTCCACCTCGATGATAAAAGGAAGATGAGGGTTGGGGTGTCTGAGGACAGGAGCCGAGACAAAGGCCTGTTTCAGAGCCTGGAAGGCAGAATCGTCTTGAGGCGACCACTTAGAAGGATCAGCACCCTTTCTAGTTAATGCCGCAATAGAAGCAACCAATTCAGAAAAGGCATGAATAAAACGTCTATAATAATTTGCAAAACCCAAAAATCTCTGAATAGCCTTCAAGTTAGTGGGTTGAGCCCAACTTAAGATAGCCTGGAGCTTCTTAGGTCCATAAAAAACCCCTCTGGAGAAATAATATATCCTAAAAAGGACACCTCAGTAATGTGGAAATCACATTTCTCCAATTTGGCGTACAAATGGTTCTCCCGTAACTTTTGAAGCACTTGTCGCACATGGACAACATGCTGTTCCGGAGACTCAGAATAAATTAAAATGTCATCCAAATAAATAACCACGTACGTTCCTAGAAAGTCGCGGAGGACATCGTTTATTAGATCCTGAAACACCGCAGGAGCGTTAGATAGACCGAACGGCATCACAAGATATTCGTAATGTCCGGACTATGTACTAAAAGCCGTCTTCCAGTCATCCCCAGATCTTATTCGGATGAGGTTATACTAAGATCGATCTTAGCAAAAATGACCGCAGTGCGGAGTTGATCAAACAATACTGAAATTAAAGGTAAGGGGTAAGTGTTTTTAACAGAAATCTTATTCAGGGCCCGGTAGTCTATGCACGGCCTAAGAAATCCGTCTTTCTTTTCAACAAAAAAGAACCCTGCACTCAAAGGAGATTTCGAGGGCCTAATAAACCCCTTTTTTAGGCTTTCCTGCACATAATCATCCATGGCCTTAGTCTCGGGGACATAGAGTGCATAAAGTCTGCCTTTTGGCAGAGTGGCACCAGGAATGAGGTCAATGGTGCAGTCATAAGGCTGGTGGGGTGGAAGGATATCAGCATTACCCTTGGAGAACACATCTGCGTAGTCCTGGTATACTGAGGGTATGAGTTCCGAAGTGGCGGCCGCGACTTGGACCGGATGAGAAATACATCCCATAGCACAGTTGGAACCCCACCGTGAAATTTCCCCAGACTGCCAATCTATGGTTGGATTATGGACGGCGAGCCAGAGGTGACCTAAGACTACAGGCACGGCCGGACAATGGGTGAGAAGGAATTCAATCCTCTCGGAATGTAACGCCCCCACAGTCAATTGTACTGGTGGGATCTAATGGGTAATTACCCCGTTAGAGAGAGGACCACCGTCTAATCCGCGCATAGTAATCGGTCTATCAAGTTGAAGCTGCGGAACTCCCTGAGCCTGAGTACAAGCAAGATCCATAAAGTTCCCGGCAGCTCCGCTATCAATAAACGTTGAAACAAAAGAACTCAGACTTCCTGAAGAAATTTCGGTGGGAACTAACAAGGAATCATGTGAGGAGACTAATTCACTTGGTCTGAGCGTTTCCCTGTTTATTTGGGCAGCTGCGCGCAACATGTCCCTTGCCGCCACAGTATAAGCAGATCCCTAAATTTAGCCTTCTGGTTCTCTCCTCAGGGGACAGCTGGAAAAAAAACCACTTGCATGGGCTCCTCGACGTCCTCACAGAGAGCATACACACATGGATTAGGCCTGAAACTAGCCCCTCTTTCAGTCCTCCACTCTCGGAGACGGCGATCGATCTTGATAGCAAGCTCCATGAGCTTATCCAAAGTCTCAAGAGCCGGGTACTGAATAAGACTATCCTTGATCACATCTGACAGGCCGAGGCGAAACTGACTGCGCAGGGCAGGATCATTCCAACCGACCAACGGCGAAACTCAGTACAATACGCCTCAGCTGGATTTTTATCCTGTTTTCGTGCACATAAATGGCTCTCTGCAGATGCTTCCCTGTCAGGAGCATCATACAATAGACCTAATGACTTAAAAATGGCATCCACAGTGAGTAAGGCTGCGTCATCGGGTTTTAGCCCAAAGGCCCAAGTTTGTGGGTCCCCTTGAAGTAAGGACATCACTATACCCACCCGCTGGGATTCTGTACCTGAGGACCGGGGCCTTAAACTAAAATAAAGTTTACAGCCTTCCCGAAAGTTAAAGAAATCTTTTTGGTTACCTGAAAAGCGATCAGGAAGGTTCATCTTAGGTTCAGGGGTCACATTCGGGGAGTCTCGCAAAAAAAGGTCTGTCCTCCTGAGACCTCACCCAGAGGGTAAGGTCCTGCACCATCTGAGTGAGTTCCTGAATCTGATTGGCCAATACCTGGCTAGGATTCTGTCCTAGTACTGACGGATTCATGAGGACAGAATTTCAAGGCCACCCTGGTTGTAATATTTGTTTTTGTGGCCGGTGATAATGTTACGTTCACTGTACTTGGAACTCTAAAGACAGAGTGGATAAGCCCCAAGTACAGGAACGTGACGCTGCAGTTGGAACGGAGTTCAGCAGCAATCCCTATGAAGACCCTGACTCCTTTGTCTCACCCACGTGGTCAGTCTACGCCTGCAAGACTATGTTTGCTTGGGCTCACGGCAGCCGCGTTTGAAGGGCGGATTAGGTCTGCCCAACTCCGATGCCCCCCGGTCTTAGTTGGAGACAAGGCGTAAACCGAGACGGGGCGAGAACAAGGGGAACTTCTAGCTAAAACAGAAACACAGAGTAGGGGCAACTACTGAACACTAATAACAAAAGTATGTGCGGCGTGGCCGCCAAGACAAATGGTAACAAAAAGCAATGCTGTCCTAACGCCAACACTACACTGTAGTATTCCGGCGAAGACAGCTATAGCGGAAACCTCCGCAGAAAATGCCAAAGCAAAATAAAAAGCATAATAATACGGCCGAGGCCGTAAGGTGCGGCAAAGCCGCTACTCACAACACCAGTACAGGTACACACAGGTGAATAGGGACCCCGAGGCCACAGGCACTGGCTCACAGGACTGGAAAGCTGGATAGATTTCAAATAACAAGCTCCGGACACCAGGACTCAGGACTACTGGACTACTGGATCACAGGACCACAGGACAGGAACACTCCAGGGCAGGAAGTAGCTCCACAAGAAGCTATCACCGTTGGGGCTGTGCTAATCTGGCTCCCATAAAAGGCCCCTGTGGCCAAATCAGCAGGCAGCCAAAGCCCCAGATCCAAATTAGCCAGCTGTCAGCTAGCGCTCAGCGCGCGGCGTCCTGGCTGCTTAATAACAGCCGGGACTGCAGTGCCGAGCGGCTGCCCGCTGTCTTCGGTTGCTAGGCCCCGTTGCGCCGGCCCCATTGACTAGCAACGTCAGGGAGCCGGCCGCGACCCGCCGCTAACACGTGGGGCAACTATGCTCCCAAAACACATCAATCCTCACAGATGAACACATAGGGCTGACTTAGAGTTACAGTAGGAGCAAATACACCTATAGAGGGTGGAACTTACATATGTGAGATGGTGAAATTTACACCTGTGAGAGGGTGGAACCTACACCTGTGAGAGGGTGGAACTTACGCCTGTGAGAAGGTGGAACTCACACCTTTGAGAGGGTGGAAATTACGCCTGTGAGAGGGTGGAACTTACGCCTGTGAGAGGGTGCAACTTACGCCTGTGAGAGGGTGTAACTTACGCCTGTGAGAGGGTGCAACTTACGCCTGTGAGAGGGTGTAACTTACGCCTGTGAGAGGGTGGTACTTACAACTGTGAGAGGGTGGAACTTACACCTGTGAGAGTGTGGAACTTACACCTGTGAGAGGGTAGAACTTACACCTGTGAGAGGGTGGAACTTACACCTGTGAGAGCGTGGAACTTACACCTGTGAGAGCGTGGAACTTACACCTGTGAGTGGGTGGAACTTACACCTGTGAGATGGTTTAACTTAAACCTGTGAGAGGGTGGAAATTACGCCTGTGAGAGGGTGGAACTTACGCCTGTGAGAGGGTGCAACTTACGCCTGTGAGAGGGTGTAACTTACGCCTGTGAGAGGGTGGTACTTACAACTGTGAGAGGGTGGAACTTACACCTGTGAGAGTGTGGAACTTACACCTGTGAGAGGGTAGAACTTACACCTGTGAGAGGGTGGAACTTACACCTGTGAGAGCGTGGAACTTACACCTGTGAGTGGGTGGAACTTACACCTGTGAGAGGATGGAACTAACACCTGTGAGAGGGTGGGATTTACACCTGTGAGAGGGTGGTACTTACACACGTGACAGGGTGGGATTTACACCTGTGAGGGGGTGGAACTTACCTCTGTGAGAGGGTGGAACTTACACCTGTGAGAGGGTGGAACTTACGCCTGTGAGAGGGTGGAACTTACGCCTGTGAGAGCGTGGAACTTACACCTGTGAGTGGGTGGAACTTACACCTGTGAGAGGATGGAACTAACACCTGTGAGAGGGTGGGATTTACACATGTGAGAGGGTGGGATTTACACCTGTGAGGGGGTGGAACTTACATCTGTGAGAGGGTGGAACTTACGCCTGTGAGAGGGTGGAACTTACGCCTGTGAGAGGGTGGAACTTACACCTGTGAGAGGGTGTAACTTACACCTGTGAGAGGGTGGAACTTACACCTGTGAGAGGGTGGAACTTACACCTGTGAGAGGGTGGAACTTACACCTGTGAGAGCGTGGAACTTACACCTGTGAGTGGGTGGAACTTACACCTGTGAGAGGCTGGAACTTACACCTGTGAGAGCGTGGAACTTACGCCTGTGAGAGGGTGGAACTTACGCCTGTGAGAGGGTGGAACTTACGCCTGTGAGAGGGTGGAACTTACGCCTGTGAGAGGGTGGAACTTACACCTGTGAGAGGGTGGAACTTTCACCAGTGAGAGGGTGTAACTTACACCTGTGAGAGGGTGGAACATACACCTGTGAGAGGATGGAACTTACACATGTGAGAGGGTGGAACTTACGCCTGTGAGAGGGTGCAACTTACGCCTGTGAGAGAATGGAACTTACACCTGTGAGAGGGTGGAACTTACACCTGTGAGAGGGTGGAACTTACACCTGTGAGAGGGTAGAACTTATACCTGTGAGAGGCTGGAACTTACACATGTGAGAGCGTGGAACTTACACCTGTGAGTGGGTGGAACTTACACCTGTGAGTGGGTGGAACTTAAACCTGTGAGAGGGTGGAACTAATACCTGTGAGAGGGTGGGATTTACACCTGTGAGAGGGTGGAACTTACACACGTGAGAGGGTGGGATTTACCCCTGTGAGGGGGTATAACTTGCATCTGTGAGAGTGTGGAACTTACACCTGTGAGAGGGTAGAACTTACACCTGTGAGAGGGTAGAACTTACACCTGTGAGTGGGTGGAACTTACACCTGTGAGAGGGTAGAACTTACACCTGTGAGAGGGTAGAACTTACACCTGTGAGTGGGTGGAACTTACACCTGTGAGATGGTTTAACTTAAACCTGTGAGAGGGTGGAACTTACAGCTGTGAGATGGTGGAACATACACCTGTGAGAGGGTGGAACTTACACCTGTGAGATGGTGGAACATACACCTGTGAGAGGGAGGAACTTACATCTGTTAGAGGATGGAACTAACACCTGTGAGAGGGTGGGATTTACACCTGTGAGGGGGTGGAACTTACATCTGTGAGAGGGTTGAACTTACACCTGTGAGAGGGTGGAACTTACACCTGTGAGAGGGTGGAACTTTCACCGGTGAGAGGGTGGAACTTACACCTGTGAGAGGGTGGAACTTACACCTGTGAGAGGGTGGAACTTACACCTTGTGAGAGGATGGAACTTACTCATGTGAGAGGGTGGAACTTACACCTGTGAGAGGGTGGAACTTACGCATGTGAGAGGGTGAAACTTACACCTGTGAGAGGGTGGAACTTACACATGTGAGAGGGTGGAACTTACACCTGTAAGAGGGTGGAACTTACACCTGTGAGAAGGTGGAACTTATACCTGTGAGAGGGTGGAACTTACACCTGTGAGAAAAAACATTTTGTTGTGCAAATAAGGAAGTGTAAAATGCGCAACTGGGTTAAAGTCATGAGGGCAGGGCTGAAGAGAGAGCCCAGGTGATAGGAGAGGCGTGGCCAAATTCTGGGGGCGTGCCCACATCCACTCAGAAAAAATGAATGAAAATTTCTATGCGCAGCATCTATTCTTCCCATTAACTCTTCCACCGTTATGTACCTGTGCACTTGGGTTTTTTTTTTTTATTGTTTTATTTAAATTCTTTCTTATAAGTTTATTAGTATTTTCCATCTAATTCTTAGCAAGCACAATAGTGTATGTTCGTTGCATTTCTTTCTGAATTGTTTACATTTTATATGAATTTCAATACTGGGGAAATAGATGACATTTATGTGGATTGCTATTGCGTCAAGGGGAAATCCTAGATTAGAAGCCTGCCAATCAGCCGAGCTCGCAGTACATCATGCTGTCTTCTAACACCACTGTATCATGTCTCTGTCATTACCTAATGTAAAGGAAAATGTTATGCCTGCTGTGACTACACCAATATGCAGGAGTCATTATGGTATAGTCACAGACAGCCATTCTAATCGCCTGTAGACAAAACACTGTTACATAGTCTCCCTATGTAATATACTGCTACTCTGAGTGACATGCTGTGCCCACTCATACACTGACTGCAGATTACATGATCTGAAATACATTAGTGTAACTGTAATACAGTGGGTGGAATGTTTGCAATCAAAGGACCTAATTCAGGTTGGATTGCAAATCGCGATCCAACCTCAATAATTACAGTGGTGATGTGGGTGCATGTGTAGGGCCCGTCCTGCGCCCTGCAGTATTTGCAAACGCCTCTGCCTAATTGACAGGCAGGGGCATTCTTGGTGCGGCAATGCTCCGTTTCCAAGGCGGAGATGGAGCGTTGAGGGGGTGGCAGCTTCTGAACAGGGGGGTGTGGCGGCAGAGTTATCAAGGCGGCTGCGTGGCGTCATACGCTGCCGCTCTGATCGAAAAGATGGCGGTGGGCCTCCTGCCATTGCAGCCTGGCTGCGCCAGCAGGAGAATCTCCTAATTTCTGCGGCCACATACTAATTGTGGCGCGATTGCAATTAGTGCATGGTCGCAGATGGGATGGCAGCGGGTAGCATGCTGGGGGGCCTTTCTCTGCAATGGGCAGCTCCCAGCATGCGAGTCAAAGGATTGCAAATTCGTCGAAAAAGAATTTGCAATCCTTACTGAATAGGGTCCGCTGCTCATTGCTCAATGAATATTGGCCCTCATTCCGAGTTGATCGGTCGCAAGGCGAATTTAGCAGAGTTACACACGCTAAGCCGCCGCCTACTGGGAGTGAATCTTAGCTTCTTAAAATTGCGACCGATGTATTCGCAATATTGCGATTACTAACTACTTAGCAGTTTCAGAGTAGCTTCAGACTTACTCTGCCTGTGCGATCAGTTCAGTGCTTGTCGTTCCTGTTTGACGTCACAAACACACCCAGCGTTCGCCCAGGCACTCCCACCGTTTCTCCGGCCACTCCTGCGTTTTTTCCGGAAACTGTAGCGTTTTCAGCCACACGCCCCTGAAACGCCGTGTTTCCGCCCAGTAACACCCATTTCCTGTCAATCACATTACGATCGCCGGAGCGATGAAAAAGCCGTGAGTAAAATTACTTTCTACATAGCAAAGTTACTTGGCGCAGTCGCAGTGCGAACATTGCGCATGCGTACTAAGCGGATTTTCATTGCGATGCGATGAAAAATACCGAGCGAACAACTCGGAATGAGGGCCATTGAATGGTCTGAAGTAGTAGTGGTAGTAGCTTTGTCTAAGGAGATAAACCTTGTTTGGAGATAAACAAGTACAAAAAAGAATTTGATGGAGGGCGCTGTCAATAGCCGCTGGTGCTGGGGGTGGTATATCCCCAAAGGAGTATAAATACAGAGAAAAACAAAAGGCACCTGCGCTCTGTTGCTAATAAGGGTAATTCCCCAACTTAGTAGAATATAAAGGATAAGGTTTGTATAAAAAGGACGGTAGGTTAAGTTGTATTAAAATATATATTCAATTTAATCAAAGCAATATCTAAAAAGAAAAGATGTCTTTCAAACATAAAAGCATTTCAGTAAAATAAATTCATAGGTCATGGCACATTCACTGATCCCCTCGGGAGAAGTATATGATACCCCAGGCTAGGATTCCCTCCGGAATTAAGTCCACACTTGTAGGTAGAAGGATTGTCAGGTGATGGAGTTCATTAAGTCCCTTTTAAGCACAAAGTGCAAGCTTTTCATGCAGGTAGGGGTATCTCCAGTATCTCCACAGGTGGTAGTGTCCAGAGAAGAAAATCCAATTTGTGCCGTCCGGGTAAAATTTAGAAGAGAGTTCTCCAGTCTCATAGAGGGGATATTAGTGAAATGTCCAGCAATGTCGTCTCAACGCGTTTCGCTGGTGTTGACAGCCAGCTTCCTCAGGAGTGAATCCTAGCCTGGGGTATGATATACTTCTCCCGAGGGGATCAGTGAATGTGCCATGACCTATGAATTTATTTTATTGAAATGCTTTTATGTTTGAAAGACATCTTTTCTTGTTTGGAGATAAAGTGGACGGAGATAAAGTACCAGCCAATCAGCTCCTAACTGCCATGTCACAGACTGGGTTTGAAAAATGACAGTTAGGAGCCGATTGGCTGGTATCTTATCTCCTACCACTTTATCTCTATCCAAGGCTTAGTAAATAGACCCCTTAGGGCCTGTTTTATTCAAGTGCTCATTCGTCTAAAGGGGGGTACTCACGGAGCAATATTCTAAGCAATCTGACTAGATTGCTTAGATTTTAAGCATGATCGCTCCATGTGTACCTCCTACAGCGATAGCGATGCGCAGCCCCGCGCATTGCTATTGCTGGTGCTAGAGTGGCCTGGTCGCTAGCAGGTCGCCCGCTGGGTGAAATGAGTGCCCCACCCCCCCGTCTCCCCCCGCACGCCCAGCACACATCGCGCTGTGCTGAGTGGTGGGAGAGATGTGTGCTGAGCGAACCACATCTCTCCCACATCGGCCCGTGAATACGGGCCTTTAGTCACCAAAAAGTTGCACACTGCATGTGCCTCTAATCTTTTTAAATGAAATATCAGGAGGTTGGTACAATTATCTCGCCCCCATGAGTAAGATCGACTGTATACCGTACTTCCGGTAGCTCCGGACTGGCTGATCCTGTACACAGACATACAGCCTTATTGAGTTGACCCCCTAATGTTATATCTAGAATTATTGGAACACTTGCCCACTCTCACCAAATGTCTGCGTGGATTAATCTGAGAGACACTGGTATATTATGCATTTACACAAACGTGATACAGTCACATAGAATTAATGCAGGGCCAAAGTAACAACAACAAAATCCAGTTGCCAACATTAGCGGATATACCCCCAGGTTATGAGGAGGGTAGAAGAAAATGAATTATTACTAAAATAAAGTATTTCATTCTTGGGATGGCAGTCCTGGGCAATGAACAACATGTGAGCTTTGCTGAGAGCCCTACGAGGACAGCCAAGCAGGTAGAGTTGATATGTATAGAATGTAGATATCAGTGGAACTCATAGACAACAAACTGCAAAGCGCATAATGGATGGGCCAACGTTTCAGAACTCATGTTAGGTTCTTTCATCAGTATGATTACCACCAGGGCTGTTTCTAGACAATTTGGCTTCCAGTGCGAGTATTAAAAAAATGTGCCCCCCATGACATTAAAAATGTGCGCCTTTCCCCCAAATGACATATTTTTTTTTCATTTTGCGAGCGCTGAAGGTGGGGGCACTGAAGGGGAGTGGCCACACAAAAATGGGCATGGCCTCACTAAAATGGGCGTGGCCTCACAGGAAAAGACTACCTTACACCCCAGTTTTTGACCCTGCAAAAACAGACCTCGGCCACCACAGAAATAAGAACCATTCCACCATATTAAGACCCACGCAGTAATGCCCCTTGCACCATATTATGCCCCATACACATCAATGCCCATATACATTATGCCCTACAGTCAGTGGCGTAACTAGGGGCCCGCAGCTGCTGCGAGAGCTTGGGGGCGTGCAGGGCAGCGGGGCGCCCTAGCCGCCGTCACTGATTTCTGCTGGGAAGGAGGGACACGGAGGGCACAACGCGCGCCTCTCCTGTGTGTCCCTCCTTGGTCTCCGGCAGCAGCGGCGTGTCTGTTAAATGAAGTGCCCTCCGTGTCCCTCCTTCTCGAATCTCACAGCAGCAGCACTGGGGGGGGGGGGTGTACCTGGCACTGGGGGAGCATATTTAGCACTGGTGGGGGTGTACCTGGCACTGGGGGAGCATATTTAGCACTGGGAAGGGGCATATTTGGCACTGGGGATGGGCATATTTGGCACTGGGGGGCATGTTTGGTACTGGGGGAGCATATTTGACACGGAGGGTATATGTGTACCTGGCACTGGGGGGCGGGGGCATATTTGGCACTGGAAGTATATGTGTACCTGACACTGGGGGGGGGGGGAAATATATGGCACTGGGGGCATATGTGTACCTGGCACTGTGGGGGAATATCTGGCACTGGGGGCATATGTGGCACTGGGAGCACAGCCCTAGCAACAAGCATTACCCCCTGGTTACAAGCACAACACCCAGCTCATGATATCCCTGGCAACAAGCATTACCCCCTAGCAACGAGCATGACACCCAATGTATGAAACCCCTGGCTACAAATATTACCACCTGGCAACAAGCTTGAAACCCAGCACATGATACCTCTGGCAACAAGCATAACACCTACCACATGAAACCCCTGGCAACGAGCATGACACCCTGAGCATGAAAACCCCTGGCAACGTGCATGGAACCAAGAGCATGAAACCCCTGGCAATGAGCAGGTAATTTAAAAGAAGTTAGAAGCCTTACTGTAGGGCTTAATTTGTAATGGGCATTGCGGTGTGTGGCATAATGTATCACGGACATTGCGGTGTGTGGCATAATGTGTCACAGGCATTACGGTGTGTGGCATACTATATCACGGGCATTGTGGTATGTGGTATAATGTCTCAGGGGCATTGCAGTGTGTGGCATAATGTATAACGGGCATTGCGGTGTGTGGCATAGGGTATAACGGGCATTGCGGTATGTGGTATAATGTCTCGGGCACTGCAGTGTGGCATAATGTATAACGGGCATTGTGGTGTGTGGCATAGGGTATAACGGGCATTGCGGTATGTGTCACAGGCATTACGGTGTGTGGTATACTATATCACGGGCATTGTGGTATGTGGTATAATGTCTCAGGGTCATTGCGGTGTGTGTCATAATGTGTCACAGGCATTGTATGTGCTTTAATGTATCAGGGGCATTGTAGTGTATAGCATAATGTATAACGGGCATTGCGATTCCTGTCATAATGTGTCACAGGCATTACGGTGTGATGGTGTGTGGCATAATGTGTCGGGGGCATTACGGTGTGTGCATATTGTGTCATGGGCATTATGGTGTGTGGCATAATGTCTAAGGGCCATTGCAGTATGTGGCATAATGTATACTGGGCATTACTATAAGGAGGAAAAATGACAAATAATGTAAGGGGCATGAATCAGGATTATTTTTTTTCCTGTGGTGGCCAACGCCTGGGCGTGCAGGTTGCAAAACTGGGGTATAAGGTAGTCTTTTCCTGCAATGCCACGCTCCTATATGTAAAGCGACGCCCATTTCAACAAGGCCACGCCCTCTTTGCAGCGCACGCGCTTTCGGCGTGCACAGATTCATTGCTTTGCTAGTGCCAATTATGGGGGGGGGCGCCAGAGAATTTTTTGGCTCGGGGGAGAAAAATTTCTAGTTACGCCACTGCCTACAGTAAAGCTTCTAATTACCTTTAAATTACCTGCTGAATGCCAGTGGTTTCATGCTCAGGGATCCATGCTTATTGCCAAGGGTAATGCTCATTGCCAAGGGCGTATATTCGCTGGTGGGTGCCAGCCCGCCAGCACTGATATCCTGCTCCTGCTCCTTTCTCTTCCATAGTACTTTGCTCAAGGGAGGCGGAGTTTCATGGAATGACACAGTTTTGTTGTGACATCACGATGCAACCGCATCTTTACGTGAAACTTCGCCCCCTGAGCTGAGTACTGTGGAAAAGGGAGGAGGGGTAGCAGAATAGGAGCCATGTATTGCACGGCTTGCCCGCTGCAAGAAACGGTACTGATTACCACATTCAGACACACCAGGAGCTGCATCTGGTACCGGCTCCCACCAGAGAGGTTTTACAGAGACCCCCTCCAGGTCTAAGCTTAATACAAGGAGTTTACAATCCAAGGAGTGTACAATCTTTGGGGACTCCTAATCTGTTATCTGACAAAACTAAAATAACTAATCAGAAGGCTAATTTTTTCATATTTCTGTTAATGCATAAGGAATAGCTTAGGGGGTATTTGATTACATTTACCTTCAGACGAGGACGCATTGTAAAAAACAGGCAAAGATGACCCTGGAGTGTATTCTGTAGCACTGCTGTCCCCACCTGCCCATACCTTATCAGCAATGACTAGCAAGCTGGTTTTGTGCAGTGTAGTTAAACAATAGGTGGGTGTGTTAGGGTCAGGTCAGGATGTTAGGAATGTCTTTGGCTCATAGTGCCGGAATGAAGACAGAATAAAGCTCAAAAAATGATTGTGAAAAATTAACTGTTTAAAGGGATCCATTATCAGTTTCCATTGATTTATGTGTGCATACTTATATACTTAGATTGCAAAATGCGCAATACTTCTATTATACCATAATGAGCAGTGTCCAGGAGACTCCCAAATTACAGGGCGTGCTGATAGACTTCTGGAGGCATATGCCACTATCCTGCATCCTACCACTTCCCAATGAAATGGTCAAGATTGGGCGTAATTAAGAGATTATCAGAGAAACGCATCATCTTGTCCCTGCCTATAGCATACCTCCCAACATGACCCTCTCCAGGAGGACACAATGCTCTGCTCCTGGACTTTCCTCTTAATTTGTGATTGCCGGCACCTGTGTTGAACAGGTTAACGCATAAGAAAGGTGTTTCAGCACAGGTACAGGCAATCATACACTAAGAGGGAAGTCCAGGAGCAGAGTATTCTGTCCCTCCTGGGGTGGGTCATGTTGGGAGGTATGCTAGAGATGGGAAGTGTCTGGCCCTACCTCCCACATGTTCCAGCAGCATATCCCCTGCTGGCACTCTCAGTGTGTGTGTGTGTGTGTGTGTGTGTGTATGTGTGTGTGTGTGTGTGTGTGTGTGTGTGTGTGTATGTGTATGTGTGTGTAAGGGGGGGATTAAAGGTAGGCAAGCATTAAATGTGCCCAGATGCATACCTCCCAACTTTAGAAAGCTGGGAGGAGAGACACAGATGCGCCTTGTGACCTCGCAGGCATAGGGTGTGACCCCCTTTTTCACGGCTGTGGGGGCATGCCCAGCGCTCCTCCAAGGGAACAGATGCTGTGCGCATGCCCACAGCGTCTATTCACCGCTGCTCTGCTAAGCAGAGCAACGAGTGAGAGAGGGTCTCCCAACTGCCCCCCCCCCCCCACCGCGGGACACTGCGACCCAGAAAAACGGGACTGCCCCGCCAAAATCGGGACAGTTGGGAGGTATGCCAGATGGAACAAAGATGGCTTCCAATGAATTTTGTGACTGATATTCTGTTGGTGCATCCTTAGTGGTAGTTGGTGGTTGGAAGGTAGCAGATAAAGGGGATTGTGATGGAAGAAACCAGGCCAGGCACTCCCAAGGCTGCATGGCATTCTCTCTTACCTAAAGCTGATATGCCAATCTATTTGATTCCAATAATGCCCAGAAATTGTACCATACAATTAGGGAGGCCAATCCCGAGATCGGGATCGGTGGGATCCCGGGATTTGGGCCCAAAAATGCCGGGATTCAAGGGATTACAATGCGCATGTGCGGGAGGGTTGGTAGCGGCGCGGGAGCGTTGGAGGTCGGGAGGGCGGGTGGGTGTAAGTAATAACACTATTAGGCGGGCGGCCGCGGCAGCCATGGACAAGCTGAACGCAGAGGCACTTCAAATGCAGCGCCAGCCGCCAGCCAATCAGGGATGGCGGACCGGCAGCCAATCAGGGAAGCTGCCGCAGCAGCGGCAGCCAATCAGGGAAGCTGCCGCAGCAGCGGCAGCCAATCAGGAGCGACTGCTGCGGCAGCTTCCCTGATTGGCTGCCGGTCCGCCAGCTCTGGATGGCTGGCGGCCGGCGCATCATTTGAAATGCAGCCGTGTTCAGTGTGTCCATGGCTGCCGCGGCCGCCCGCCTAATAGTAAGTGTTATTACTTACACCCACCCTCCCTTCCTCCCACGCCGCTACCAACCCTCCCGCCGCTACCTACACCCTCCCTCCCGCACCACTACCTACACCCACCCACCCTCCTGCACCACTACCTACCCCCATAGGCGTGCGCAGACACTGACAGGTGGGTGCCGCTACGGACTCCCCCCCTCCACGGCATTATAGTGTTCTCTCACCCCTGTCCTGGATATTGACTGCTTACTTGGGCCGCCCAGGTGAGCAGTCTATATCCAAGACAGGGGAGGTGAGAGAACACTATAATGCCGTGGAGGGGGGGGAAGTCCGGAGCGGCACCCTCCTGTCAATGTCTGTGCATGCCTATGCCTACCCCCTCCCTACCTCCCGCACCGCCACCTACACCCTCCCTCCCGCACCGCTACCTACACCCTCCCTCCAGCGCTGCTCCCTACAACTTTCACTGGTCCCTACTGCAATCCCGGGAATCCCGGGATTGACCGTTTTTCAATCCCGAATCCCGGGATTGAAAAAACGGCCCGGGATTGGCCTCCCTACATACAATGTGACGCTCGCAGTTACCATGCTGTGTTGATGTATGTTTAGACTTAATGAAAATAATGCAGCGGACAGAACACAAAACTTAACAGCTGCAAGGAAATTGATGCATTGGATTGATAAATTGCTTTGCTTTTAAATGGCCACAAGATGGCTCAGTAATCATGCCTACAGGGCTGACCAAACCGTATCTGCTGCTTTCAAGTACATTTTTCTAAATTATACTGAAATGTGTTTTTTTTAATGTAATTTACAAATGCAGTCAGCAACGTGGACACATTCATACTGCACAACTGTCCTGATTTATGTGTGAAGTCCTGATTTTAGATGACTATCCATTGACTATTGAGAGATGTGTCCCCTCTTACTGCACTGTGTTACTGGTGCACAGGGGCATAGCCAGAATGTTGTGGGCCCCATAGCAATATTTTGAAGGGGCCCCTGTCCCTATACTTGTAGAGAC
This sequence comes from Pseudophryne corroboree, assembly GCF_028390025.1. NCBI lineage: Eukaryota > Metazoa > Chordata > Amphibia > Anura > Myobatrachidae > Pseudophryne > Pseudophryne corroboree. The sequence continues at coordinate 75,099,883 of NC_086453.1, forward strand.
ACCAGGTGTTCATTTTATGCCCCATAATAGTGCAGTAGTTAATTATCGAAACCATTGTAGTACCTTAATGTTATGCCCTATAGTAGTGCCCTAGGTTATTTTATAAACCATAGTAGTGCCCTAGTTCACTTTATGTCACAATGTAGGGCTGTCAGCACACATTATGGCACACAGTCAGGGCCAGAGCTTCCACTAGGCAGCTGCCTAGGGGTGCTGGGACCTTAGGGGGTGGCCTGCTACAGCTGCATGAAAAAGGCAGCGTGGTCCTACCTCTCACAGCCACCGTAATCCCCCGGCACTCGTATCTACAGTAGCCGCGACTGCCAAGCTCCTGTATTGCAGCCTCCAGTTCCACCTCCACCCGGCACAGGCAGTAACTTTGACAGCTCCTGGAATCCTGGCTGGGGGTGACATGTGGTGCTGCTCTTCATTCCAGGCTCTTTCACAGATGACTTAGTCCTAACTCTGCATCGCAGCCTGGAGGTAAGGTGGCTGCACAGTGCACTCTCTGCATTTGATAATGAAAGTGGGGGAGAGCAGCAGTTGGGGGGGGGGGGTGCGGAGATGAGCAGCAGGCATGCACACATTCTGGGGTGGGATAAGCAGCAGCATGCACACAGTCACAGATGGTGGAGGGGATAGAAGACATTTAAAAGAGTGTGTTTGTGGGGGGGGGGAGGGGGGGTGACAGCAGCAGGAAACCACACACACTGGGGAGATGGGGAGAATAGAGCTGCCATGCAACAGACTTGGGGATTGGGGAGAGCAGCAGTATGCCTTTCATCTGATGGGTGGGTAGGGGGAAGGGCAGTGGACAGAAGTTTTGCCTAGGGTGCTGAGAAACCTTGCACTGGCCCTGCACACAGTACCCCCAATTCACATTATGAATTGCCCCCAGTTTATATTATGCCACACTGTAGTGTTTCCACTTCATATTGTGCAAGACTATAGTGCCTTCACTTCATACTGTGCCACAATACAGTTTTCCAGATCATACTATATAACATTATAATGACTTTTACTTCTATTTATACCACATTAGAATGAGCAGATCCAGAGGCATAACTACTGTAGATACATTGCAGGCTCCAAGGCAAAAGTTTGTAAGGACCGCTATGTAACACCCATTGTGGAAAAATGTAAATAACATGTGTAATTTTGACAGGGAAGGTGGGCCCCCTTCAGCTATGGGCTCCACAGCAGCTGCACTGCTTACACCTATGCAGACAGAGGCGTCACTAGGGTTGGTGTCACCCGGTGTTGTAACTCATGGTGTCACCCCTAAGAATGCCAAATTGCTTTCTCACAAATATTTAAAATGCCCGCTCTAATATATATTGCAGACGCTAGGCGCATCTTATTACCATATACGATAAAAGTGCGCTGTACATCGCAAAACACTGTACCCCATAAGAGAAAACAATACACCCACACATTATCTGAGTTCCAAAGCTCATTGATGTATATATTTGTTATTAAAAAGGATATGGATTCAATATATATTACAAAGTACAGTATACCTATAATTACATGGTTACACTCACACAGTAAGCAGTTGAAACATACAATTACATACAGTTACATACAGTTACATGCCATTACATACAGTTGCAGTTACAGGCCAGCGATACAATTACCATTCCCTCCAATCCATCTTATGTCTCTCTCTCTCTGTAAATAAATACAGGAACTGAACTGGCAGCAAGTCCATCATCCTCTGAGACCAAAAAGCCACTGAGTTCCTGTGTGATCAGCAATGTGTTATCTAGTTTGGGGGAGGGGACTCTCTCTCATTCATGATGAGTCACTAGTTTCTTTGTATATGCTGAACAGGTTCAGCCTTGGGGACGTCCAAAGGGGCTGGTCTGAGCTTCCTGTCCACTGTCCTAATAAGAGTGATTTTTAGCTTTCATACATGTAATCATAATTATCCGCTGCAATGTCCCACAACTTCACAACAAGCATCAAATGAATCTACACATCAATCTGGTTGCTTCAATAGTAAACATGACAGGTCTATCTGGTTTTGTTCAAATAATACACATACATGACACCACTCCATCATATACAATTCTATATTTAAAACAACCTTTATATAAAGGCAAGCTCTTCATATATAAAAGGAACATGGACCTTAAAAAGTGGCTTCCCACTTTGACTCTAAAAAGAGCCTTCACATTCTCCCGCAACTGGGGCTGCGAGGAAAAGCCTAAGGAAAAGGCTAAGAATTCCGAGCCCACCCGCTGGCGGTGATGCAGGGCAGTCTGGAGCGAGTGCTGACATCTGGTCCGGACTGAAGGACCTGCCAACGATTACTGACATGTCATCTACTGTCACTGCATATGATTCTGTCACCATTGAAAGAATGGTGGAGGATTATATGAGTGACCGCATCCAAATAGGCACGTCAGACAGTCCGTACGTATACTGGCAGGAAAAAGAGGCAATTTGGAGGCCCTTGCACAAACTGTGTTTATTTTACCTAAGTTTCCCCCCCTCCAGTGTGTACTCCGAAAGAGTGTTTAGTGCAGCCGGTCACCTTGTCAGCAATCGGCGTACGAGGTTACTTCCAGAAAATGTGGAGAAGATGATGTTCATCAAAATGAATTATAATCAATTCCTCCGTGGAGACATTCAAAAGCAATTGCCTCCAGAAAGTACACAGGGACCTGAGATGGTGGATTTCAGCGAATTAATACTCTGTGAGGAGGGGGATGTACACAGTGAAAGGGGTGGTGAATCAGACGATGAGGAGGAGGTGGACATCTTTCCTCTGTAGAGCCAGTTTGTGCAAGGAGAGACTGATTGCTTCTTTTTTGGTGGGGGCCCACATCAACCAATCATTTCAGCCACAGTCTTGTGGCAGACCCTGTGGCTGAAATGATGGGTTTGTGTGCATGTCCTGTTTATACAACATAAAGGTGGGTGGGAGGGCCCAAGGACAATTCCATCTTGCACCTCTTTTTTTATTATTTAACTCTGCATCATGTGATGTTTGGGGCTAATTTTTTTAAGTGCCATCCTGTCTGACACTGCAGTGCCACTCCTAGATGGGCCAGGTGTTTGTGCCGCCCACTTGAGTCGCTTAGCTTAGTCATCCAGCACCTCGGTGCAAATTTTAGGACTAGAAATAATATTGTGAGGTGTGAGGTGTTCAGAATAGACTGGAAATGAGTGGAAATTATGGTTATTGAAGTTAATAATACTATGGGATCAAAATGACCCCCAAATTCTATGATTTAAGCTGTTTTTTAGGGTTTTTTGAAAAAAACACCCGAATCCAAAACACACCCGAATCCGACAAAAAAATTTCAGGGAGGTTTTGCCAAAATGCGTCCGAATCCAAAACACGGCCGCGGAACCAAATCCAAATCCAAAACACAAAACCAGAAAAATTTCCGGTGCTCATCTCTAGTTAGAGCCAAACCGATTGCAGAAACTGCAACACCACATTAAGATCCCAAGGTGCCGTATGAGGCACAAAGGGTGGTTTGATGTGCAAAACTCCTTTCAAGAATGTCTGAACCTTAGGGAGGGCAGCCAATTGTTCCTGTAAGAAAATGGACAAGGCCGAACTCCGGACATTTATGGAGCCCGAGCGTAGGCCCACATCCACACCTGCTTGCAGAAAGAGGAGAAAACGTCCTAGATGAAACTCCACCGTAGGAAACTTCTTGGATTCACACCAAGACACATATTATTTACCAAATCCAGTGGTAATGTTTTGACGTTACCTTTTTTGGAATGCCTTTCCGAGCTAAGACCTGGCGTTCAACCTCCATGCCGTCAAACGTAGCAGTGGTAAGTCTTGATAAGTGAAGGGCCCCTGTTGAAGATGGTCCTCGCGAAGAGGAAGAGGCCTTGTATCCTCCAAGAGTAATCCCAGAAGATCCGCTTACCAAGCCCTTCTTGGCCAGTCCGGAGCAAAGAGGATCGCCTGAACTCTTGTTCTTTTTATTAGTTTGAGAATCCGTGGGATGAATACACTGACTGGGATACCCACAGAGTTACCTGGAACAGTATCTCCTAAGCTTCTTGTTAAGGGGAGAGGCCATCATGTCTATCTGAGGTACACCCCATTGGCTTGTTACCTCTGTGAATACCTCTGGATAGAGGCCCCAATCTCCTGGATGGAGATCGCGTCTGCTGAGGAAGTCTGCTTCCCAGTTGTCCACTCCCGGAATGAAGATTGCTGACAGCGCCAGCACGTGTCTTTCCGCCCAGAGGAGGATTCTCGTTACCTCTGACATTGCAGCTCGGCTCTTCGTTCCACCTTGCCTGTCTATGTAGGGTACCGCCCTGACGTTGCCCGACTGAACTTGAATGGCTTGATCTTTCAGAAGATGTGCCACTTGTAGAAGGCCATTGTATATGGCCCTTAGTTCCAGAATGTTTACTGGAAGGAGAGCTTCCTGACTTGACCACTTTCCTTGGACGTCCTCCCGTTGGGTGACTGCTCCCCAACCTCTGAGACTTGCATCCGTGGTTAGAAGAATCCAATTCTGAATCCCGAACCTGCGGCCCTTGAGTAGGTGAGAAGTTTGCAGCCACCAGAGGAGTGAATTTCTGGCTTTCGGCGACAGGCGTATCCGCTGGTGCATGTGAAGATGTGATCCCGACCATTTGTCCAGGAGAGCCAGTAAGAAGAACCGTGCATGGAATCTACCATACTGTAAAGCCTCGTAGGAGGCTACCATGTTCCCCAGAAGGCGAATGCACTGACGAACCGATATCTGGGCAGGCTTCAGGACATCCCGGACCATTGATTGGATCACCAAAGCTTTCTGTCGGCTCCAAATGTGACTTTGGAAGTTTCAAGATTCACCCAAGATCCTGGAGTAGGCGAGTTGAGAGAGCAATACTCTGTAACAGCCTCTCCCTGGAAGATGCTTTAAACAGCAGATCATCCAGATATGGAATTATGTTCCCTCCCTGTCTGCGGAGGAGTAGCATCATCTCTGCCATGACCTAGGGGAATACCCTCAGTGCCGTGGAGAGGCCAAATGGCAGTGCATGGAACTGATAGTAACAGTCCAGCAGCTCAAATCTTAGATAAACCTGGTGAGGTGGCTAGATCGGAATGTGAAAGTACGCATCCTTGATATCCAGGGATACTAGGAATTCCCCCTCCACCAGACCTGAGGTCACCGCTTTCAGAGACTCCATCATGAATTTGAATTCCCTCAAGTAGGGTTCAATGTTTTTAGGTCTAATAATGGCCTTACCGAACCGTCCGGTTTTGGTACCACAAACAGGTTTGAGTAATAACCCTTGTGTTGTAGGTGAGGTGGAACTGGTACAATGACATTTGTTTGGCTAATGTTTGAATAGCTTCCAGCAGTAGTGTACTTCTTGTCCGAGAAGATAGTAATAATCTGTGAGGCGGGAGTACTAGAAACTCCAGTCTGCACCCTTGGGCAACCTAACCGTTTCCAGGGTTCTAGGCAGGATATCGCCCAGATATTTAACTGAAATCGCTTTAGTCTCCCTCCCACTTGCCTGATTCCCAGGCAGTGAGGTCCTCCGACAAACCGAAGGGTTTGAGAAGGCAGATTCCGAAATCTGTCCCTCGGAACCTGGCGGTGCAGGTTTTCTGGATTTTTCCCAACGTCCTCTAAAGGAAGTGGAGGAAACCTTGGACTCATGTTTAAACCTTGTGGTTCGAAGGGATTGCAGTGTAGGTGTAGGATATAATTTCTTAGTCTGTGCAGCTGTGGAAGGAAGAATTGACGATTTACCCGCAGTTGGCATGGACATTCACGTATCCAGTGCGTCCCAACAGGATCTCACCTGTGAGGGGCGGACCTACCATACCTTTCTTGGATTCTGTATCTGCAGTCCATTAGTGTAGCCACCTTCTCCTGCTTGTCTAAACTGCCAGAGTAGTGGCCCCTGCATGACACAGGCCAATCTCCTTCCAGCCGTGAAGCCTGCAGAATCCTGTAAGTGACATAGAAACAAGCAAATGTCACACCTATACATAGAATCTAAATCATCAAGTAAGAAGCCTGACCACGTAACTATAGCCCCAGAGATCTACGCAAGCGAGGGTCTCTGAGCCACACCTGTAGCAGTGCACAGTATTAGAGAGTAGTCTCAATCTGTGATCAGTCTAATCCTTTATGGCGGTTGTACCAGGGACAGGTAACACAACCTTCATTGACAATTTAGACACTCTTTAGGGATGTGGATTATATCTCTGGGTGTACTCAGGTTTTCCCAAATAAGGAGTTTAACACTCTAAATAGTGGGAAGGCATATATATATATATATATATATATATATACAGTGTGGCAAAAAAGTATTTGGACAGCCACCGATTGTGCAAGTTGACCCACTTAAAAAGATGAGAGCGGTCTGTAATTTCCATCATAGGTACACTTCAACTGTGAGAGACAGAATCCGGGAGAAAAAAAAAAACAGGAAATCACATTGTGCGATTTTTAAACAATTTATATTCTTGTGGAAAATAAATATTTGGACACCTACCAAGCAGCAAGATTTCTGGCTCTCACAGATCTGTTACTTCTTCTTTAAGAAGCTCTTCTATCCTCCACTCGTTACCTGTATTAATGGCACCTGTTTGAACTGGTTATCTGTATAAAAGACACCTGTCCACACCCTCAAACAGTCAGACTGCTACCTCTCCACCATGGCCTCAAGACCAGAGAGCTGTCTAAGGACACCAGAGACAAAATTGTAGAGCTGCACAAGGCTGGGATGAGCTACTCGACAATAGGCAAGCAGCTTGGTGAGAAGAGATCAACTGTTGGCGCAATTATAAAAAAATGGAAGAAATACAAGATCACTGACAATCTCCCTCGACCTGGGGCTCCATGCAAGATCTCACCTCGTGGGGTATCAATGATCTTGAGAACGGTGAGGAATCAGCCCAGAACTACATGGGGGGACCTGCTCAATGACCTCAAGAGAGCTGGGACCACAGTCACAAAGGTTACCATTAGTAACACACTACGTCGTCATGGATTGAAATCCTGCAGCGCCCAATAGGTCCTCCTGCTTAAGCCAGCACATGTCCAGGCCCGTCTAAAGTTTGCCAGTGACCATCTGGATGATCCAGAGGAAGATTGGGAGGATGTAATGTGGTCAGATGAGAGCAAAATCGAATTTTTTGGTATAAACTCCACTCGCCGTGTTTGGAGGGAGAAGAATGATAAATGGCATCCCAAGAACACCATACCCACTGTGAAGCATGGGGGTGGAAACATCATGCTTTGGGGTTGCTTTTCTGCAAAGGGGACAGGACGACTGATCCGTATTAAGGAGAGGATGAATGGGGCCATGTATCGTGAGATTTTGGGAAAAAACCTCCTTCCCTCAGTAAGAGCATTGAAGATGGAACATGGCTGGGTCTTCCAGCATGACAATGACCCCAAACACACTGCCCGGGCAACTAAGGAGTGGCTCCGTAAGAAGCATTTCAAGGTCCTGAAGTGGCCTAGCCAGTCTCCAGACCTCAACCCACTAGAAAAACTGTGGAGGGAGTAGAAAGTCCGTGTTGCCCGGCGACAGCCACAAAACATGACAGATCTAGAGAAGATCTGCATGGAAGAGTGGGCCAAAATACCTGCTACAGTGTGTGCAAACCTGGTCAAGAACTACAGGAAATGTTTGACCTCTGTAATTGCCAACCGAGGTTATATTACAAAGTATTGAGTTCAACTTTTTGATTGTCCAAATATTTATTTTCCGCAAGAATATACAAATAAATTGTTTAAAAATCATACAATGTGATTTCCTGTTTTTTTTTTCTTTCAGATTCTGTCTCTCAGTTGAAGTGTACCTATGATGGAAATTACAGACCTCTCTCATCTTTTTAAGTGGGTCAACTTGCACAATCGGTAGCTGTCCAAATACTTTTTTGCTCCACTGTACATTCTGCATTACAGGACAAAGTCCCCAAATATGGTACAGTGGGTTACACACACACAGGAAAATGTCAGTACAATTTCCCCCCCAGAGTAACTTCAGAGAGTCACAAAGTACAAGGAGCCAGCTACACCGCGCCCTTATAGGCTTTTATTATGATAAAAGAAACCTCTGACTAGCTGAACCTTAACAGGGTAGTTAGTATCGAATTACACTCCCCCGTATCTATAACACAGTGTTACTTATGTGGAGGGCAGCGCTCCCTGCCAGCGTCTCTGTTGATGAACTGCAGAGAGAAAATGGCACTGGTGAGTGCTGGATCCGCTCTGAGAAGTCCCGCCCCCTGTAATGGCGCGTCTTCACTTATTGTATTATACTGTCCTGAGGTATTTTTTCACTAACAGCGGGATTAGCCCCTGTTAGCAGTGTTGACCAATGTAGGGTGATGTAGGGTGATTGCGCTGCCCCAGGACGCCCCTCACAGCGCCGTACACAGTGTGCCGCTGAGCCTTCCGGAGCGCAGCCTGTCAGAGCTGCGCTCCCACCCGTGTGCCGCCATTCCCGCTGGCGACCCGCTCTTCGGGCAGCCGGCGCTGTACTCACCACTCTTCTGTCTTCTGGCTCTGTTAATGGGTGGCATCCGTACTGTGGGAGTGAGCGGTCGCCTCGTGGGCTTGCGATCAGCACCCTCAGGAGCTCAGTGTCCTGTCAGCGGAGATAGAGAACCATTAACTTCTAGAGTTGGTTCCTACTCCCCCCCCCCCCCCCAAGCCCCACGAAGCAGGTAGGCTGTTGCCAGCAGCTTGCCTGTATCTAACTAAACTCAGAAAATAATAAAACTAGAAAAAGTCCCAAGAGCTCCCCTAGCTGTGACCGGCTCCTCCGGGCACATTTTCTAAACTGAGTCTGGTAGGAGGGGCATAGAGGGAGGAGCCAGCCCACACTATTAAACTCTTAAAGTGCCCATGGCTCCCAAGGGACCCGTCTATACCCCATGGTACTAAATGGAACCACAGCATCCTCTAGGACGTAAGAGAAATCTTTGTTTTCTGATGCTTCAATGTACACAAACTGTATTAATACACAAAGTTATTAAAAATATTGTATTAAATGACCTTCAGGCTGTTTGTGTATGGTGTATATGAAACATAAATGAATTGTGTGAATGTATGCATACTTTATTTCATGCACAAATGTATTAAAATATTAGCTTAAATGACCTTCAGGCTGTGTGTATAAGGTGTATATGAAACGTAAATGCATTCTATGCTTAGACTTGGGTCCCATCGCCATGATATCTCATTATGGTATGCAATTATTCCAAAATACAGAGAAATCCGATATCCAAAATACTTCTGGTCCCAAGCATTTTGGATAAGGGATACTCAACCTGTACTCTAATAATGAATAAATCAGCTATAGGCATACCTACACATATAAATCTAACACTTTCAAAAAAGAATGTCCCCTGGCCAGATTTAACGTTGGTGCACATATAATGACAGCCTACACCCCATTTTATGTGACTTTCTTTCATCTGTAGATAATATTGGGATTCTGTACAGTAACTGGGGCAATCATCCTAATGTTATGATAAGGTTATTTGTCTTAAATTTGCTGATAATGGTCTTATATACTGTAACTGGGTAAGTCTCTTTGAGGTATCCTTCAGAATGTAGACATGATAGTCTTGATCTCTGTACCCCTTTCTCTGAGGGAAATCTGTTGACCTTTAATATTTCTATGAAACCAGCTGAGCCTGTTTCCCCTGACCCTATTTACAGTCATATAATGTTACATATATTGGCTATAATCAAGCTTTTTATATAAATTCCTGACATTATTTCTCTAACGTTTCAGGGACGAACAAAGGCAGGTCATAATACCTATAAAAATGCAGAAATTAATCCGGCTCACAGTAGATTACAATGGTGGTCATTCCGAGTTGTTCGCTCGCTAGCTGCTTTTAGCAGCATTGCAGACGCTAGGTCGCCGCCCTCTGGGAGTGTATCTTAGCTTAGCAGAATAGGGAACGAAAGATTAGGAGAATTGCTACTAAAAATGTTCTTGCAGTTTCTGAGTAGCTCCAGACCTACTTCTAGATTGCGATCAGCTCAGTCCGTTTAGTTCCTGGTTTGATGTCACAAACATGCCCTGCGTTCGGCCAGCCACTCCCGCGTTTCTCCAGACACTCCCGCGTTTTTCCCTGACACGCCTGCGTTTTTTAGCTCACTCCCGGAAAACGCTCAGTTACCACCCAGAAACGCCCCTTTCCTGTCAATCATTCACCGATCAGCAGTGCGACTGAAAATCGTCGTTCGAACACCAGCAAATCTACTAAGTTTTGTGTTAAATAACTTAGCGCATGCGCTCTGCGTACCATGTGCATGCGCAGTTAGCAACAAATCGCAGCATAGCGAAAATCGGCAACGAGCGAACAACTCGGAATGGCCCCCAATGTTATATATTTTTAGTGCAATGTTACAATGGAAAATACAATATAAACTTATAGGGGCTACTTTGCGGTTGAAAATTGAGCGACTGCGGCAGCTATCAGAGATATCTACTGCTGCTGTCCCCTTATGTTAAGTACTGGGGACCCTTATTATTTGTGGGTGCTCCCCAAAAATACTATTTAATAAATATTTCCTTAGCTTTTTATCTCAAGTCTTCTTTCTCCACAGCTCTTCCCATGTCACTGTACTGCCAATAACAGGAGATCTGCCTCCCTCTAGTGGCCTGCTGACGTAGTGCATATGAGCAGCACATCAAACGAGACGCACTGAAATGTTTTGCAAACCAGTAATACTGTACATGACCTCTGGAAAACAAAATTAAATATAAATTGCAAGAGAGCTTATACAGAAGGAACCGAGGAAAATTATCAGCACTTTGGGGGTAATTCCAAGTTGATCGCAGCAGGAAAATTTTTGACAGTAGGGCAAAACCATGTGCACTGCAGGGGGGGGGGGCAGATATAACATGTGCAGAGAGAGTTAGATTTGGGTGTGGTGAGTTAAATCTGCAATCTAAATTGTAGTGTAAAAGTAAAGCAGCCAGTATTCACCCTGCACAGAAACAAAATAACCCACCCAAATCTAACTCTCTCTGCAAATGTTATATCTGCCCCCCCTGCAGTGCACATGGTTTTGCCCAACTGCTAAAAAATTTCCTGCTGCGATCAACTTGGAATTACCCCCTTTATGTGACATTGTGGTGTACCCCTTACATATAAAGAATATTAGGACTAGCATTTGGCTGAACCTACTAAACTGCTAATGCTAAGAAAACACTATAGATAACCAGTCACTTATCACTACATCATGCATATTGAATCAGTAAAAAAAAACAAAAAAAAAACCTGACGTTAAGCAGACGTCAGGGGCCCATTTACCAACAAGTGATAAAACTTGTGAATGATAAAACTCATTGAGTATGCTAAATAGTGGCCTAGCCAATCAGATCCTGTCATGTGTTCAGCTTCTCTCATGTGTTTGAAAACTAACAGTTGGGAGTTGATTGACTGTAACACCATTTATCATATGCAACAAGTTTTATAACTCATTGATAAATGGGTCACTTTGAAAGAAAAACAGTGATTACTTTCAGATAAATACAGGTGAAACTCAGAAAATTAGAATATAGTGCAAAAGTTAATTTATTTCAGTAATTCAACTTAAAAGGTGAAACTAATATATTATATAGACTCATTACATGCAAAGTGAGATATTTCAAGCCTTTATGTGTTATAATTTTCATGATTGTGGTTTCCAGCTAATGAAAACCCCAAATCCAAAATCTCAGAAAATTAGAATATTGTGAAAAGGTTAAAAATTGTAGGCTCAAAGTGTCACACCCTAATCAGCTAATTAATCCAAACCACCAGCAAATGGTTCCTGAGCTTTTAAATAGTCTCTCAGTCTGGTTCAGTACAATTCACAATCACGGGGAAGACTGCTGACCTGACAATTGTGCAGAAAACCATCACTGACACTCCACAAGGAGGGAATGCCTCAAAAGGAAATTGTAAAAGAAGTTGGATGTTCTCAAAGTGCTGTATGAAAGCACATTAATAGAAAGTTAAGTAGAAGGGAAAAGTGTGGAAGAAAAAGGTGCACAAGCAGCAGGGATGACCACAGCCTGGAGAGGATTGTCAGGAAAAAGCCATTCAAAAGTGTGTGAGGGAGCTTTTCAAGGAGTGGGCTGAGACTGGAGTTAGTGCATCAAGAGCCACCACACACAGACGGATCCTGAACATGACCTTGAAATGTCATATTCCTCTTGTCAAGCCGCTCCTGAACAACAAACAACGTCAGATGCGTCTTACCTGGGCTAAAGAAAAAAAGAACTGGTCTGTTGTTCAGTGGTCCAAAGTCCTCTTTTCTGATGAGAGCAAATTTTGCATCTCATTTGGAAATCAAGGTCCAAGAGTATGGAGGAAGACTGGAGATGCACACAATCCAAGATGCTTGAAGTCCAGTGGGAAGTTTCCACAGTCTGTGTTGATTTGGTGAGCCATATCATCTGCTGGTGTTGGTCCACTGAGATTTATTAAGTCCAGAGTCAATGCAGCCATCTACCAGAACATTTTAGAGCACTTCATGCTTCCTTCAGCAGACAAGCTTAACGGAGATGCTGACTTCATTTTTCAGCAGGACTTGGCACCTGCCCACACTGCCAAAAGTACCAAAACCTGGTTCAATGACCATGGGATTGCTGTGCTGGATTGGCCAGCAAACTCGTCTGACCTGAGCCCCATAGAGAATCTATGGGGTATTGCCAAGAGAAAGATGAGAGACATGGCACTGAACAATGCAGAAGAGTTGAAGGCCGCTATTGAAGCATCCTGGTCTTCCATAATACCTCAGCAGTGCCACAGGCTGATAGAATCCATGCCACGCCGCATTGAGGCAGTAATTCATGCAAAAGGGGCCCAAACCAAGTACTGAGTACATATGCATGATTATACTTTTCAGAGGGCCAACATTTATGTATTTAAAATCCTTTTTTTATTGATTTTATGTAATATTCTAATTTTCTGAGATTTTGGATTTGGGGTTTTCTTAAACTGTAAACCACAATCATCAAATTATAACAAATAATGGCTTGAAATATCTCACTTTGAATGTAATGAACCTATATAATACAGGTTGAGTATCCCATATCCAAAATGCTTGGGACCAGAAGTATTTTGGATATCGGATTTTTCCGTATTTTGGAATAATTGCATACCATAGTGAGATATCATGGCGATGGGACCCAAGTCTAAGCACAGAATGCATTTATGTTACATATACACCTTATACACACAGCCTGAAGGTCATTTTAGCTAATATTTTTAATAACTTTGTGCATTAAACAAAGTCTGTCTACATTCACACAATTCATTTATGTTCCATATACACCTTATACATACAGCCTGAAGGTCATTTAATACAATATTCTTAATACTTTTGTGTATTAAACAAAGTTTATGTACATTGAGCCATTAGAAAACAAAGATTTCACTATCTCAGTCTCACTCAAGAAATTCCGTATTTCGGAATATTCCGTATTTTGGAATATTTGGATATGGGATACTCAACCTGTATATTAGTTTCACTTTTTAAGTTGAATTACTGAAATAAATGAACTTTTGCACGATATTCTAATTTTCTGAGTTTTACCTGTATTAACATACTTGTTTTTCCATTTTGAGGGTTCAGTATAAAATAAGTTATACTTGTGTGCAAATATTGAGTGTTCCCTCTTTAGTTGTATCTTTACTGTATGTACTATCGCATCAATTCAACCAGTATAACATGAAAAATCACAGAGAGAGCCTGAGGGTTGGGCCTGTTGTACCTTGGGGCATGAGTCTGAGGTGAATGGAATGAAAATATCGTGTATAGATGGCCAATGTTTGAATTCTGACCATGCGTACATCCGTGACATGCTGCACATGCATCCAAATGGTGATCGTTGGGGGACGCAGACAGAGTTGCATATCCTGGGCTGTGACTGTGGCAGAGGCTGATGTCAGGGGGGGTGTCAATGTCAGGGGCTGCATCGAAAAGAAAAACCAAAGGGTTGCTCCAACATCTAATGGTGCGGCCAATGTCCGTTCATTGTACACGTCGCGGATGTGCACCGTAGCTGGTGGGCATCTCAGTAGCACACCCACCAGCCACTGCATTAGCATACCCTCCAACATTTTACACATGAAAACCGGTACATGAGGGAAGGGGCGTGGCCACATGTAAAGGGGGCGTGGTCACGGGTACCCTTTCCTATACTTTCAATGGTAATTTGGAGAGTCAAAAATCAGTACAAAGCCCTTTTTGGCAGGTACAGGCCATAAAAAAAGGAACAGTACCTGCCAAAAAGGTACAGTTGGAGGGTATGCATTAGCATACAGACGCAGCTGCTACTGCAAATACGTCCACCCACGAATCACCCCTATAGTATGTGCTATGAATGGTGCCACCATCATGAAATACTAAGTGTTACCCCATCACAGAGCCGGTCTTAGACATAGGCAAACTAGGCAATTGCCTAGGGCATTTGATATGCCTAGGGGCATCAGCAGCTTCTGCTGATTAAAATGATATGCGGCATGCCTATATTCTGTATGTAGCATTTCATATGCAGATACAGCCACAGTCTCACACAGTATATAGGCATGCTGAATATCAGTTTAATCAGCAGAAGCTGCTTGTGCATCCTAGCCACATAGCAATGCAAATAAGATGCATTTTCATTAAAAAAAAGGTGCCCGACGTTAGCATTGATGCAAGATTTGTGAGGACACATCTGTATCCAAGCAGAGGCAGAGGTCACAGTTTTAGTGGAAGTGTGAGTGCTGTGTGCATGTGAGTGGGTTGGTTGTGCAGTAGTGTTCGGAATATGTGTAAGGAGCATTATGTGTGTCATGTAAAAATGCATTAATAATGTGCAACATATGTGTAAAGGGCCACTATGTATGTCATTATGTGTATAAGGGCATTAATAATGTGTGGCATATGTGTAACAGGGTACTACTGTATGTGTGTCATTAAGTGTATAGGGGCACTAATAATGTGCAGCAAATGTGTAGGGGGCACTATGTGTGTCATTATGTGTATAAGGGCATTAATAATGTGTGGCATATGTGTAAGGGACATTATGTGTAAAAGGGCATTAATAAAGGTTGTCATAATGTGTAAGGTGCATTATGTTTATAAGGACATTAATGTGTCTCATATGTGTAAGGGGTAATACTGTGTGGAATTGTGTATAAATGCATTACTAATGTGTGGCATTGTGTGTATAAGGTGGCACTACTGTGTCTTCTAATGTGAATAAAGAGCAATAAGGTGTGGTGTAATGTGAACAAGGAACAATTCAGTGTGATGTAATGTGAATAAGGGGCTCTACTGTGAGGAGTAACGTTTATAAGGTAAAGTGATACTACTGTGGGATGTAATATGAATTATGGACACTATCACAAGATAAAATGTGAATAAAGTTGCAGTACTGTGTGGCGTAATTGGAATTGGGGTTACTAATGTGTGGCCATGCCTCTTCTCAGCAAGAAGATGCCCCTTTTTGGGCTGTGCGTCAAATGTGCGAACTGTTCCTATTTAACATATAGGGGGTACAAGGACTGCTATGGGTGAGGGGTGATGGTGCTGGGAAAGAGGTGCAAGGTCAGAGGCAGAACCAGCGGTGGTGCTAGGGGGCACCAGCCAAAATCTTGCCTAGGGCATCTTATTGGTTAGGGCCGGCTCTGCCCCATCACAAATAATAAAAGCATTGCCGCCATATAATGCTAAATGAATATTTCTCCCATAATATATTGTTTAAATAACGCGACATCATACATCTATCTCTCCCCGTAATATATTCATAGCACACATTTTGCCCCATCAGATAATTATTCATTGTATTTGCACCTAGAGAAATGATTGCCATTATCAGTAATAAGTGTAGGTTCCCTCCTCCTGCTCTGAGTGGCCGGATAGCCCTATAGCACATGCAGACACCGTCATTTCCTTTCTCCAGCAGCTGTGGCAGTGGTTTGGTAAACCGCAGAGTGATACACTTCTGTGCAAGTTACACAATCTGGATGGCAATGTCTAATGTGGCTATGAGTAATCTGACATTTTGAGATAGCGCCAAGAAAATCGCTAGAAAACAAATCTGACTGTCTATCTGATTAAATGGAATATTCATTTAATATGTTTTTTCTTCATCTATATCCACAAATGAGGGAGAAGTATCAGGAAATAAGTTAGTAATAGACACCTTTGACTTTTACTTGTCTAAGAAATGAAGATGTGTGGTTGTGCTTCAACAAAATCTGGGCAAGATGTATTAAACCTTGGAGAGAGATAAAGTGGAAAGAGACAAACCAAACAATCAGCTTCTAACTGTCGTTTTAAAGGCTGTTTGAAAAATGTCAGAAGCTAATTGGTTAGTAGTTTATCTCTTTCCACTATATCTCTCTTCAAAGCATCATACATCTCCCTATGACAGGTAAAGCACCAGGGTCTTTATTTCATCAACCCATGTGTTAATCTGGTTCAGTTGATAGACCACCTCCTCTTCCTATATTTATGGACTCGCTAGGGTTTTTTTGCAGTCCAGCGTTCGCACAGTCACCGCCCATAGGGGGGGGGGGTGTATTTTTGCTTTGCAAGTGTGCGAACGAGTGTGTAGCAGAGCTGTACAAACAGGTTTTGTGCAGTCTCTGTGCAGTACAGGACTTACTCAGCCGCTACGATCGCTTCAGCCTGTCCGGGACCGGAATTGACGTCAGGAACCCTCCTTGCAAACGCTTGGACACGCCTGTGTTTTTCCAACCACTCCCTGAAAACGGTCAGTTGAGACCTGCAAACGCCTTCTTCCTGTCAATCTCCTTGCGAACGCCCGTGCGAACGGATCCTTCGCACAAACCCATTGCCGAGCGGCGATCCGCTTTGTACCCGTGCGACGCGCCTGCGCATTGCGGTGCATACGCATGCGCAGTTTAGACCTGATTGCTCGCTGTACGAAAACACAGCCTAGCGATCAGGTCTGAATTAGCCCCTAAGTCTTAAGAAGTTTTGACTGATGTTATTTGGACATTTACTGTATATTAGGATGACGTTGGATAACAAAGTATTTGTCAGCTTTTCTGTTTGTTTTCCTAATACTGCCTATGGTTGTCCTAGCTACAGTGCATCCAGGCCGTCTGGGAGTTCCATACAAACCAGCCTCTGTTACATGTCACCCTCCACGCTTGCGAGGTGAGTGCATTTGATTGTAACAGCATTCCAGTGTTCTTGGCAGTGTGTTGTCAGTGTAGGATTTGCAGGAAGGAGGACCCTTGGCGTTGCCTGAAAGCTGAAGTATTTTGATCACAATATGACCTAATGCCACATTCTGCCATGTTGCTGGACGTACACAGATTTGTAATAGTGAGGACGAGCGTCGACTACAATTGTCTTTTTGTTTCGGACCCATATAGGGCATATTGCCATGCAGCTGCTGTCTGCAGAGTGTGGGACTGGTCCAGCCCGGGGATTATATATTATCTGTTTTCATGTAGGGCCATGACATGAATCATTATTTGTGATTTAAGTACATTTCAAATAAAGGGGAAAAATATACTGAAAGAGTAAAAAAAAATAAAATAAAATGTATTGGTGATATTGCATCGCATGCCGTATTTGTATGATGGATATAGAGTGGGGCATTGCCATTGTGGATCTGTGAAAATGCCAATGTTAGTAAAAGTTTTGGCATTCCCGGCTTGTTTGTTATACAATATAGGGGCATGAGATTAGGAGAATGAGGAAGGGTCAGCAGTGCTGTGCAGTGTCGGACTGAGGTATGAAGGGCCCACCGGTATAATACAGTAATAGGGGCCCATGCTTAGAAGCTTGGCAAACCATTTGTGTAGAGATGAGTGGGTTCGGTTCTCAGAGAATCGAACCCTAACGAACTTCACTACCTGAACCCGGATCTGAGTCCGGCTCAGGTTTTCCCGCCTGACTCGGAAACCAGAACGAGGCAAAATGTCATCATCCCGCTGTCAGATTCTCGCGGGGTTTGGATTCCATATAAGAACCCGCGTGTCGTCGCCATTTTCACTCCAGTCCTGGAGAGTGTAGTGAGAGGACGTGTCTCCGTTCTCAGTGTTTGTGTGGGCGGGAAAGTGGGGTGGGGATTCTAGTGCTGTGTTGTGTTGCTCAGTCCAGTGTAGTGTCTTAGCTGCATCAGTCAGTCCAGTGACCAGTCACAGTGGTGGTGTCCTATGCTGCCATATGTCTAGTGCTACTGTATAATAAGTCCCTTACAGTGTCACTGTGTTGTCCTGCATCAGACCAGTGGTAGTGTCCTGTGCATCAGTCAGTCTAGTGAGCAGTCACAGTGGTGGTTTCCTCTGCTGCCATATGTCCAGTGCTGCTGTATAATAAGTCCCTTACAGTGTCGCTGTGTTGTCCTGCATCAGACCAGTGGTAGTGTCCTCCTGTGCATCAGTCAGTCCAGTGACCAGTCACAGTGGTGGTGTCCTCTGCTGCCATATGTCCAGTGCTACTGTATAATAAGTCCCTTACAGTGTTACTGTGTTGTCCTGCATCAGACCAGTGGTAGTGTCCTGGCCATCAGTCATTCCAGTGACCAGGCAGTCACAGTGGTATACACTGCAACTATATGTCCACTGCTGCTGTATAATAAGTCCCTTACAGTGTTACTGTGTTGTTCTGCATCAGACCAGTGGTAGTGTCTTATACTGCATCAGTCAGTCCAGTGACCAGTCACAGTGGTGGTGTCCTCTGCTGCCATATGTCCAGTGCTGCTGTATAATAAGTCCCTTACAGTGTTACTGTGTTGTTCTGCATCAGACCAGTGGTAGTGTCTTATACTGCATCAGTCAGTCCAGTGACCAGTCACAGTGGTGGTGTCCTCTGCTGCCATATGTCCAGTGCTGCTGTATAATAAGACCCTTACAGTGTCACTGTGTTGTCCTGCATCAGACCAGTGGTAGTGTCCTGTGCATCAGTCAGTCCAGTGACCAGTCACAGTGGTGGTGTCCTCTGCTGTCATATGTCCAGTGCTGCTGTATAATAAGTCCCTTACAGTGTCACTGTGTTGTCCTGCATCAGACCAGTGGTAGTGTCCTGTGCATCAGTCAGTCCAGTGACCAGTCACAGTGGTGGTGTCCTCTGCTGTCATATGTCCAGTGCTGCTGTATAATAAGTCCCTTACAGTGTCACTGTGTTGTCCTGCATCAGACCAATCGTAATGTCCTGTGTATCAGTCAGTCCAGTGACCAGTCACAGTGGTGGTGTCCTCTGCTGTCATATGTCCAGTGCTGCTGTATAATAAGTCCCTTACAGTGTCACTGTGTTGTCCTGCATCAGACCAGTGGTAGTGTCCTGTGCATCAGTCAGTCCAGTGACCAGTCACAGTGGTGGTGTCCTCTGCTGTCATATGTCCAGTGCTGCTGTATAATAAGTCCCTTACAGTGTCGCTGTGTTGTCCTGCATCAGACCAGTGGTAGTGTCCTGTGCATCAGTCAGTCCAGTGACCAGTCACAGTGGTGGTGTCCTCTGCTGCCATATGTCCAGTGCTGCTGTATAATAAGTCCCTTACAGTGTCGCTGTGTTGTCCTGCATCAGACCAATGGTAGTGTCCTGTGCTGTATATTATTTACTCCAAATAAAGGGGTTATTAACATTTAATCCAAATAATTTTTACAGGGTTTGCCCTGTGTGGTGTAGGGGTACGCTCGCCTGTGCTGCATATTATTATAATAGCTCCAAATAAAAGGGTTATTATTATCCGAATTAATTTTACAGGCTTTGCCGTGTGTGTGTGTGTGTGTGTGTGTGTGGTTTAGGGGTACGCTCTCCTGTGCCACCAATATTGTGCATGTATTACATCTGGGCAAATTCCAGCACGTCCCATGTTGTTTGTGCCGCACACTTATGTCGCTTAGCTTAGTCATACAGCTACTTCATTGCACCTCTTTTGCTTCTTTGCATGATGTGCTGTTTGGGGCCTATTTTTTATATCTGCCCTCCTGTCTGCCACTGCAGTGCCACTCCTAGATGGGCCAGGTGTTTGTGCCACACACTTGTGTTGCTTAGCTTAGTCATACAGCTACCTTGGTGCAACCTTTTGGCCTAAAAACAATATTGTGAGGTGTGAGACTGGAAATGAGTGGAAATGATTGTTATTGAGGTTAATAATGCTGTAGGATCAAAATTAGCCCCAAATTCTGTGATTTTAGCTGTTTTTATGTTTGTTTTTTTAAATCATCCAGATCCAAAACCAAAACCAAAACATGAAAGGGTGGTTTTGGCAAAACCAAACCAGATCCAAAACACGAGCGGGGAATTAGAACCAAAACACAAAACACGAAAAGTGCCCGCCGCACATCTCTACATTTGTGAGTACATAATCTGGGCCCATAGAATATATATATACAGTAAATACTGCTAGTGCATGCATGATAATGTACCAGATTAATATCCGCAATGTACTGTAGAGAATACACCATAGTCCTGTTCAGTATAATGTAACATATGTGTAATGTACAATTCAAGAGCACAGTCTGAAACTCTGATCCCATTAGGAGGGGGAGGGGGTGGGGGGGGGGGGGCAGTTGGGCCCACCGGGGGGTGGGGGGAGGTGGGGACTGTACCCAGCGGGCCAGTCCGACCCTTGTGCTGTGTATTGTTCTGCCGTGCTACAGTATTTACGGCAAGTTTGTCGCAGGAAACCGTCTCAGATCCTGAGGTTATAATGATGTTAAAGGTGGAACTGTAGGATCTTCTGCAGTCTCTGAGTCAAACGGATCTCTGTGCACAGGCGCAATTTGTGAGTTTTAGCAAACAGTGAATTTTGATTCAGATTCAGATCTGCAGCAGCAAAATCTTTTTCTAATGGGCAAACCCATGTGCACTGCAGGGGGGGGGGGGCAGGTATGACATTTGCAGAGAGAGTGAGATTTGGGTGGGCTATTTTGTTTCTGTGCAGAGTAAATACTGGCTGCTTTATTTTTACACTGCAATTTAGATTTCAGTTTGAGCACACCCCACCCAAATCTAACTCTCTCTGCACATGTACATCTGCTCCACCTGCAGTGCACATGGTTTTGCACATTAGAGAAAAATGTTGCTGCTGCGATAAGGGCTGAAATAGGCCCTTTGTGTAGGTCATTCTTATACCCCTTTCACATCGCACAAATAACCCGGTATCAACACTGCATATTGCCGTGTCGACACGGGTCAGTGTGCGATGTGAAAGCACTTTCGGCGAATTAGCTGGTCGCCTGACCCGGTAATTCAAACCGGGCGCAGTGTGAATGGGAGCCGCGTCGATGCGACACGGTTGCCATTCACAGCATAGGGAGAGGCGGCGCAGGAGATGAGCTCATCTCCCAGCGCCGCCTCCACCCCCGCCCCTGCTGCTGCTGCGCCTCCCCCGCTGCTATGGCAACCGACCCGGTATATTGCCGGGTCGGAAAGCAATCAAAGGAGACCAAATTTCGGATCCCACCCGGTAAGGACACGTTTTTCTTACCGGGTGGGATCCGGCATTTGCGATGTGAAAGCGGCATAACTCTGAGTCAGACAGATATTGGCTGAATGAGTCTTTCGGTGAAATGGGTATTTGGGGGTAGGAACTGGGGGACTGCAATCCCACATTAGCATAATGTAGTACATCTGGCTTCAATGGCTACCCACAAATGCAGCCAGTTTGCGTCCAACTTGAAAATCAGCCACTCTATGAGCAGGGGAGGGATGAATGGAAGCCTTTAGCAGAATGCTCCAAGGCAATCAGAACCCCCCCACAAGTTATTGATGTCGTAGTGAGTTACTGGTGATCTCTCGTACCCAATCCAAACATCCTGCAGCATTCATATGGCAATGGAGAAGAAATGCCATATGGATGGTTACGGAGTAGGTGAAAGCAATCATTATTTTGTACATGCAATGTGTTATGTGGTTCATACGTGATAACTGCAATGTATGTTTAAAAAGTTAACATACATTATACTGTATTTTGGCATACTGGTGATCTGCCATATGGGTGTTACCCCTGGCTAATTACTTCTCTAATGACTCCACAGACTCCTGCTGAGCACACATTTTAATAACATTACTCGGTCTGTGGTAGAATATATCTTTGGACCTTTGACGAGCAGGTTCAGGTGTCTTGACAGATCTAGTGGTGTGCTGCAACATATCAAAGCTTTGAGAGAGATACTGTAAGGTGAAAAGAGATAAAGTAGCAGCCAATCAGCTCTTGTGTTTGAAAAACGACAGGAGCTAATTGGTTGCTAGTTTATCTCCCTCAACTTTGTCTGTTTCCAAGCTTTAACGCATATACCCCTAAATCTGTGTACGACGCACAACGGTACTTGTCGTGAATAAAAGCTACGGCTATATTATAGCACATTCAGGTGAAATAGACACTCAGCTCAGCTGAGTCACACAGGACCTGGTACACTGAGAAAGGATGTGGCAGCAATAGTTTATAAGGAATCATCTGTAGTTGCTTGCTGTCTGCTGCACAACCTGACTTTACTGCAAATGAGGTATAATGTTGTACCAGGAGACTGCAGGGGAGTGAGAGAATGTGGAGAATACACAGGGATGGAGGCTAGCCAGAGAAGGGATGGACAGAGAAGCGATGGAAGGTGGAGAATACACCGGATGGAGGCTGGTCAGAGAAGCGATGGAAGGTGAAGAATACACAGGGATGGAGGCTGGTCAGAGAAGTGAGGGAAGGTCAAGAATACACAGGGATGGAGGCTGGTCAGACAAGCAATGGAAGGTGGAGAATACACAGGGATGGAGGCTAGTCAGAGAAGCGAGGGAAGGTGGAGAATACACAGGGATGGAGGCTGGTCAGAGAAGCGATGGAAGGTGGAGAATACACAGGGATGGAGGCTGGTCAGAGAAGTAAGGGAAGGTCGAGAATACACAGGGATAGAGGCTGGTCAGAGAAGCGATGGAAGGTGGAGAATACATAGGGATGGAGGCTAGTCAGAGAAGCGAGGGAATGTGGAGAATACATATGGATGGAGGCTGGTCAGAGGAGCGATGGAAGGTGGAGAATACACAGGGATGGAGGCTGGTCAGAGAAGCGAGGGAAGGTGGAGAATACACAGGGATGGAGGCTGGTCAGAGAAGTGAGGGAAGGTCGAGAATACACAGGGATAGAGGCTGGTCAGAGAAGCGATGGAAGGTGGAGAATACATAGGGATGGAGGCTGGTCAGAGAAGCGATGGAAGGTGGAGAATACACAGGGATGGAGGCTGGTCAGAGAAGCGATGGAAGGTGGAGAATACACAGGGATGGAGGCTGGTCAGAGAAGTGAGGGAAGGTCGAGAATACACAGGGATAGAGGCTGGTCAGAGAAGCGATGGAAGGTGGAGAATACATAGGGATGGAGGCTAGTCAGAGAAGCGAGGGAATGTGGAGAATACATATGGATGGAGGCTGGTCAGAGGAGCGATGGAAGGTGGAGAATACACAGGGATGGAGGCTGGTCAGAGAAGCGAGGGAAGGTGGAGAATGCACAGGGATGGAGGCTGGTCAGAGAAGCGAGGGAAGGTGGAGAATGCCCAGGGATGGAGGCTAGTCAGAGATGTGATGGAAGGTGGAGAATGCACAGGGATGGAGGTTGGTCAGAGATGTGATGGAAGGTGGAGAATGCACAGGGATGGAGGGTGGTCAGAGAAGCGAGGGAAGGTGGAGAATGCACAGGGATGGAGGGTGGTCAGAGATGTGATGGAAGGTGGAGAATGCACAGGGTTGGAGGGTGGTCAGAGAAGCGAGGGAAGATGGAGAATGCACAGGGATGGAGGGTGGTCAAACAAGCGAGGGAAGGTGCAGAATACACAGGGATGGAGGCTGGTCAGAGATGCGATGGAAGGTAGAGAATACACAGGGACGGAGGGTGGTCAAACAAGCGAGGGAAGGTGGAGAATACACAGGGATGGAGGTTGGTCAGAGAGGTGAGGGAAGGTGGAGAATACATAGGGATGGAGGCTGGTCAGAGAGGTGAGGGAAGGTGGAGAATACACAGGGATGGAGGCTGGTCAGAGAAGTGAGGGAAGGTGGAGAATACACATGGATGGAGGCTGGTCAGAGAAGTGAGGGAAGGTGGAGAATACACAGGGATGGAGGCTGGTCAGAGAAGAGAGGGAAGGTTGAGAATGCACATGAATGGAGGCTGGTCAGAGAAGAGAGGGAAGGTGGAGAATGCACGGGGATGGAGGCTGGTCAGAGCAACACTAATTTAGTAATATTTCACGTGTTCAAAAAAAATGTTGTACTTAATATCAGTGCATATAACAAATATAGAAATATACTATAGTGTATTTTAACAATTTAATGTCTATATTTTTTCTTCTTTTTTTTTCACAGGATGGACCACTTTGGTGTCTCTTGTTCACCACACCAGTCACTTTGTCTTGTGGGAGCACATGTCATAGATATCGAGGGTGTTCTGGAACCATCGTTCTTAGTGGAAGGAGGCAAAAACACACACCATTTGTAAGCTCTGAAAATAGTACCTATGCAAATAGCACTAAAAAGTGGAGAAGTTGACCATAGCATCCAATCAGCAACTAGTTAGTACAGGTATCTAATAAGTAGTGATGTGCACCGGACATTTTTCGGGTTTTGTGTTTTGGTTTTGGATTCGGTTCCGCGGCCGTGTTTTGGATTCGGACGCGTTTTGGCAAAACCTCCCTGAAATTTTTTTGTCGGATTCGGGTGTGTTTTGTATTCGGTTTTTTTTTTACAAAAAACCCTAAAAAACAGCTTAAATCATAGAATTTGGGGGTCATTTTGATCCCATAGTATTATTAACCTCAATAACCATAGTTTACACTCATTTTCAGTCTATTCTGAACACCTCAAACCTCATAATATTATTTTTAGTCCTAAAATTTGCACCGAGGTCGCTGGATGGCTAAGCTAAGCGACACAAGTGGCCGACACAAACACCTGGCCCATCTAGGAGTGGCACTGCAGTGTCAGGCAGGATGGCACTTCAAAAAAATTGTCCCCAAACAGCACATGATGCAAAGAAAAAAAGAGGCGCACCAATGTCGCTGTGTGACTAAGCTAAGCGACCCAAGTGGCCGACACAAACACCTGGCCCATCTAGGAGTGGCACTGCAGTGTCAGACAGGATGGCAGATTAAAAAAATTGTCCCCAAACAGCATATGATGCAAAGAAAAAAAGAGGCGCAATGAGGTAGCTGTGTGACTAAGCTAAGCGACCCAAGTGGCCAACACAAACACCTGGCCCATCTAGGAGTGGCACTGCAGTGTCAGACATGATGGCAGAATAAAAAAATTGTCCCCAAACAGCACATGATGCAAAGAAAAAAAGAGGCGCAATGAGGTAGCTGTGTGACTAAGCTAAGCGACCCAAGTGGCCGACACAAACACCTGGCCCATCTAGGAGTGGCATTGCAGTGTTAGACAGGATGGCACTTCAAAAAAATAGTCCCCAAACAGCACATGATGCAAAGAAAAAAAGAGGCGCACCAAGGTCTCTGTGTGACTAAGCTAAGCGACACAAGTGGCCGACACAAACACCTGGCCCATCTAGGAGTGGCACTGCAGTGTCAGGCAGGATGGCACTTCAAAAAAATTGTCCCCAAACAGCACATGATGCAAAGAAAAAAAGAGGCGCACCAAGGTCGCTGTGTGACTAAGCTAAGCGACACAAGTGGCCGACACAAACACCTGGCCCATCTAGGAGTGGCACTGCAGTGTCAGGCAGGATGGCACTTCCAAAAAATTGTCCCCAAACAGCACATGATGCAAAGAAAAAAAGAGGAGCACCAAGGTCGCTGTGTGACTAAGCTAAGCGACACAAGTGGCCGACACAAACACCTGGCCCATCTACGAGTGGCACTGCAGTGTCAGGCAGGATGCCACTTCAAAAAAATTGTCCCCAAACAGCACATGATGCAAAGAAAAATGAAAGAAAAAAGAGGTGCAAGATGGAATTGTCCTTGGGTCCTCCCACCCACCCTTATGTTGTATAAACAGGACATGCACACTTTAACGAACCCATCATTTCAGCGACAGGGTCTGCCACACGACTGTGACTGAAATGACTGGTTGGTTTGGGCTCCCACCAAAAAAAGAAGCAATCAATCTCTCCCTGCACAAACTGGCTCTACAGAGGCAAGATGTCCACCTCATCATCATCCTCCGATTCCTCACCCCTTTCACTGTGTACACCCCCCTCCTCACAGATTATTAATTCGTCCCCACTGGAATCCACCATCTCAGGTCCCTGTGTACTTTCTGGAGGCAATTGCTGCTGGTCAATGTCTCCACGGAGGAATTGATTATAATTCATTTTGATGAACATCATCTCCACATTTTCTGGAAGTAACCTCGTACGCCGATTGCTGACAAGGTGAGCGGCTGCACTAAACACTCTTTCGGAGTACACACTGGAGGGAGGGCAACTTAGGTAGAATAAAGCCAGTTTGTGCAAGGGCCTCCAAATTGCCTCTTTTTCCTTCCAGTATACGTACGGACTGTCTGACGTGCCTACTTGGATGCGGTCACTCATATAATCCTCCACCATTCTTTCAATGGTGAGAGAATCATATGCAGTGACAGTAGACGACATGTCAGTAATCGTTGGCAGGTCCTTCAGTCCGGACCAGATGTCAGCACTCGCTCCAGACTGCCCTGCATCACCGCCAGCGGGTGGGCTCGGAATTCTTAGCCTTTTCCTCGCACCCCCAGTTGCGGGAGAATGTGAAGGAGGAGATGTTGACGGGTCACGTTCCGCTTGACTTGACAATTTTCTCACCAGCAGGTCTTTGAACCTCTGCAGACTTGTGTCTGCTGGAAAGAGAGATCCAAGGTAGGTTTTAAATCTAGGATCGAGCACGGTGGCCAAAATGTAGTGCTCTGATTTCAACAGATTGACCACCCGTGAATCCTGGTTAAGCGAATTAAGGGCTCCATCCACAAGTCCCACATGCCTAGCGGAATCGCTCTGTTTTAGCTCCTCCTTCAATGTCTCCAGCTTCTTCTGCAAAAGCCTGATGAGGGGAATGACCTGACTCAGGCTGGCAGTGTCTGAACTGACTTCACGTGTGGCAAGTTCAAAGGGTTGCAGAAGCTTGCACAACGTTGAAATCATTCTCCACTGCGCTTGAGTCAGGTGCATTCCCCCTCCTTTGCCTATATCGTGGGCAGATTTATAGGCTTAAAATATACACAAAAGATTGGCGCTCTACAATACACACACTATATGTGGTTGGATTCAGACGGCTGCTCACCAGTTGTGGGCGGGCTGCCCCAACAATGGATCAAAGTAAGTGTGAAAAAAGAAAGAGTGGGAGCGCAGAATGAATCCAATATATTGTTTTATTTAAAATATTAATATGTCATCCACATAAAAATGCAGTACATGAACTAGCCTAAGAATAAACAATTGATATTATATAAATGTAAACGAGACTGCCATATCTCCTGAACAAATATGAATAAAAAACCTTTAATAAACCCTAGTTAGGGCTGCATTAATGCTTCATGAAAATCAGCCGTGCGTCCACGAGCTGAAATGATTGTAAAAAGGAGACTGATAAAAAGTGCCTCTGTTATAAGTCACTGTCCTCCTTATACACAATAGAATCTCATTGGTAGAGAGTGTCCCAGTACTGGACTTGCGGACAACCGTGCTGTAGTATTATGTGGCAAATGGATAGTGATGGTCAAATTCACTTTGTGGTATATCACCTGATGTAGAAGCCTCTCCGTCAAAGGCGCTGTACTGAGCCGGGTTTGCAGCGGCTCTGTGCAGTGAACGTACAGCTGGTCTCGTCACCGGTGAACCATCCAGATGAACACGGTTGTTTAATTCTGCTGAAGGATGCTGTACCAGTCTGGATATGCAACAGGAGAATATAGCAGTCCAAATGAGGTCCTTTTCTGATGAAACGGCCAGCGTTGTGGGCTGAGAAACGCGTTAAGGTACTCCTTTGAAGGACCTCATTTGGACTGCTATATTCTCCTGACACCCTGTGAGCCGCATGCATCGAGTGGACTGTAGCCGCAATTAATACGGATTTTTCCACCAGCGGCCGGAGAATCTGCTGCTCCAGTCTTTTTACACTGTTGCATATCCAGACTGGTACAGCATCCTTCAGCAGAATTAAACAACCGTGTTCATCTGGATGGTTCACCGGTGACGAGACCAGCTGTACGTTCACTGCACAGAGCCGCTGCAAACCCGGCTCAGTACAGCGCCTTTGACGGAGAGGCTTCTACATCAGGTGATATACCACAAAGTGAATTTGACCATCACTATCCATTTGCCACATAATACTACAGCACGGTTGTCCGCAAGTCCAGTACTGGGACACTCTCTACCAATGAGATTCTATTGTGTATAAGGAGGACAGTGACTTATAACAGAGGCACTTTTTATCAGTCTCCTTTTTACAATCATTTCAGCTCGTGGACGCACGGCTGATTTTCATGAAGCATTAATGCAGCCCTAACTAGGGTTTATTAAAGGTTTTTTATTCATATTTGTTCAGGAGATATGGCAGTCTCGTTTACATTTATATAATATCAATTGTTTATTCTTAGGCTAGTTCATGTACTGCATTTTTATGTGGATGACATATTAATATTTTAAATAAAACAATATATTGGATTCATTCTGCGCTCCCACTCTTTCTTTTTTCACACAGATTTATAGGCTTGAATGGCCTTTTGCTGCTCCTCCATCCTCTGAAGCATATAGAGGGTTGAATTCCACCTCGTTACCACCTCTTGCTTCAGATGATGGCAGGGCAGGTTCAGGAATGTTTGGTGGTGCTCCAGTCTTCGGCACGCGGTGGCTGAATGCCGAAAGTGGCCCGCAATTCTTCGGGCCACCGACAGCATCTCTTGCACGCCCCTGTCGTTTTTTAAATAATTCTGCTCCACCAAATTCAATGTATGTGCAAAACATGGGACGTGCTGGAATTTGCCCAGATGTAATGCACGCACAATATTGCTGGCGTTGTCCGATGTCACAAATCCCCAGGAGAGTCCAATTGGGGTAAGCCATTCTGCGATGATCTTCCTCAGTTTCCGTTAGAGGTTGTCAGCTGTGTGCCTCTTCTGGAAAGCGGTGATACAAAGCGTAGCCTGCCTAGGAACGAGTTGGCGTTTGCGAGATGCTGTTACTGGTGCCGCCGCTGCTGTTCTTGCTGCGGGAGGCAATACATCTACCCAGTGGGCTGTCACAGTCATATAGTCCTGAGTCTGCCCTGCTCCACTTGTCCACATGTCCGTGGTTAAGTGGACATTGTGTACAACTGCATTTTTTAGGACACTGGTGACTCTTTTTCTGAGGTCTGTGTACATTTTCGGTATCGCCTGCCTAGAGAAATGGAACCTAGATGGTATTTAGTACCGGGGACACAGTACCTCAATCAAGTCTCCAGTTGCCTCTGAATTAACGGTGGATACCGGAACCACGTTTCTCACCGCCCAGGCTGCCAAGGCCTGAGTTATCTGCTTTGCAGCAGGATGGCTGCTGTGATATTTCATCTTCCTCGCAAAGGACTGCTGGACAGACAATTGCTTACTGGAAGTAGTGCAAGTGGTCTTCCGACTTCCCCTCTGGGATGATGGTCGACTCCCAGCAGCAACAACAGCAGCACCAGCAGCAGTAGGCATTACACTCAAGGATGCATCAGAGGAATCCCAGGCAGGAGAGGACTCGTCAGACTTGCCAGTGACATGGCCTGCAGGACTATTGGCTTTCCTGTGTAAGGTGGAAATTGACACTGAGGGAGGTGGTGGTGTAGTTTGCAGGAGCTTGGTTACAAGAGGAAGGGATTTAGTGGTCAGTGGACTGCTTCCGCTGTCATCCAAAGTTTTTGAACTTGTCACTGACTTATGATGAATGCGCTGCAGGTGACGTATAAGGGAGGATGTTCCGAGGTGGTTAATGTCCTTACCCCTACTTATTACAGCTTGACAAAGGCAACACACGGCTTGACACCTGTTGTCCGCATTTAAGTTGAAATAATTCCACACCGAAGAGGTGATTTTTTTTGTATTTTGACCAGGCATATCAATGGCCATATTCGTCCCATGGACAACAGGTGTCTCCCCGGGTGCCTGACTTAATCAAACCACCTCACCATCAGAATCCTCCTTGTCAATTTCCTCCCCAGCGCCAGCAACACCCATATCCTCATTCTGGTGTACTTCAACAGTGACATCTTCAATTTGACTATCAGGAACTGGACTGCGGGTGCTCCTTCCAGCACTTGCAGGGGGCGTGCAAATGGTGGAAGGCGCAAGCTCTTCCCGTCCAGTGTTGGGAAGGTCAGGCATCGCAACCGACACAATTGGACTCTCCTTGGGGATTTGTGATTTAGAAGAACGCACAGTTCTTTGCTGTGCTTTTGCCAGCTTAAGTCTTTTCATTTTTCTAGCGAGAGGATGAGTGCTTCCATCCTCATGTGAATCTGAACCACTAGCCATGAACATAGGCCAGGGCCTCAGCCGTTCCTTGCCACTCCATGTCGTAAATGGCATATTGGCAAGTTTCCGCTTCTCATCAGATGCTTTCAATTTTGATTTTTGGGTCATTTTACTGAACTTTTGTTTTTTGGATTTTACATGCTCTCTACTATGATATTGGGCATCGGCCTTGGCAGACGACGTTGATGGCATTTCATCGTCTCGGCCATGACTAGTGGCAGCAGCTTCAGCACGAGGTGGAAGTGGATCTTGATCTTTCCCTATTTTAACCTCCACATTTTTGTTCTCCATTTTTTAATGTGTGGAATTATATGCCAGTATCAATAGCAATGGTCTACTACTATATATACTGCGCACAACTAAAATGCACCACAGGTATAGAATCTAGATGGATAGTATACTTGACGACACAGAGGTAGGCACAGCAGTGGCCTTCCGTACCGTACTGCTATATATACTGGTGGTCACTGTCAGCAAGCTGCAAAACTAAAATGCCCACAGGTATGGAATGTAGATGGATAGTATACTTGACGACACAGAGGTAGGTACAGCAGTGGCCTTCCGTACCGTACTGCTATATATACTGGTGGTCACTGTGTCAGCAAACTGCAAAACTAAAATGCACCACAGGTATAGAATGTAGATGGATAGTATACTTGACGACACAGCGGTAGGTACAGCAGTGGCCTTCCGTACCGTACTGCTATATATGCTGGTGGTCACTGTGTCAGCAAACTGCAAAACTAAAATGCTTCACAGGTATAGAATGTAGATGGATAGTATACTTGACGACACAGAGGTAGGTACAGCAGTGGCCTTCCGTACCGTACTGCTATATATACTGGTGGTCACTGTGTCAGCAAACTGCAAAACTAAAATGCACCACAGGTATAGAATGTAGATGGATAGTATACTTGACGACACAGAGGTAGGTACAGCAGTGGCCTTCCGTACTGTACTGCTATATATACTGGTGGTCACTGTGTCAGCAAACTGCAAAACTAAAATGCACCACAGGTATAGAATGTAGATGGATAGTATACTTGATGACACAGTGGTAGGTACAGCAGTGGCCTACCGTACCGTACTGCTATATATACTGGTGGTCACTGTCAGCAAACTGCAAAACTAAAATGCACCACAGGTATGGAATCTAGATGGATAGCATACTTGACGACACAGAGGTAGGTACAGCAGTGGCCTTCCGTACCATACTGCTATATATACTGGTTGTCACTGTGTCAGCAAACTGCAAAACTAAAATGCACCACAGGTATAGAATGTAGATGGATAGTATACTTGACGACACAGAGGTAGGTACAGCAGTGGCCTTCTGTACCGTACTGCTATATATGCTGGTGGTCACTGTGTCAGCAAACTGCAAAACTAAAATGCACCACAGGTATAGAATGTAGATGGATAGTATACTTGACGACACAGAGGTAGCTACAGCAGTGGCCTACTGTACCGTAATGCTATATATTATATACTGGTGGTCAGCAAACTGTGCAAAACTGAAATGCACCACAGGTATGGATGGATAGTATACTTGACGACACAGAGGTAGGTACAGCAGTGGCCTACTGTACCGTAATGCTATATATTATTTACTGGTGGTCAGCAAACTGTGCAAAACTGAAATGCACCACAGGTATGGATGGATAGTATACTTGACGACACAGAGGTAGGTACAGCAGTGGCCCTCTGTACCGTACTCCTATATATTATATACTGGTGGTCAGCAAAATTATGCACTGTACTCCTACTATATACTGTCTACAATGCAGCACAGATATGGAGTGTTTTTCAGGCAGACAACGTATACTGGTGGTCACTGGTCAGCAAAACTCTGCACTGTACTCCTCCTATATAATATTATACTGGTGGTCCCCAGTCCCCACAATAAAGCAGCACACTGAGCACAGATATAGAGTGTTTTTCAGGCAGACAACGTATACTGGTGGTCACTGTCAGCAAAACTCTGCACTGTACTCCTGCTATATAATACAGCTGCTCCCCAGTCCCCACAATTAAGCAGTGTGAGCACAGATATATGCAGTACACTGAGCACAGATAAGGAGCATTTTTTTCATGCAGAGAACGGATAAAACTGGTGGTCACTGGTCAGCAAAACTCTGCACTGTACTCCTCCTATATTAATATACAGCTGCTCCCCAGTCCCCACAATTAAGCAATAAGTAAAGCAAGCACAAATATTTGCAACAACAATACATGGAGAGGACGCCAGCCACATCCTCTCCCTAACATTTCCAATGCACGAGTGAAAATGCCGGCGACGCGCGGCTGCTTATATAGAATCCGAATCTCGCGAGAATCCGACAGCGGGATGATGACGTTCGGGCGCGCTCGGGTTAACCGAGCCATACGGGAGAATCCGAGTATGCCTCGGACCCGTGTAAAAAGGGTGAAGTTCGGGGGGGTTCGGTTTCCGAGAAACCGAACCCGCTCATCACTACTAATAACTTAGTACATTCTTTTGTAATGTACACGTGTGTCTAAGGTATAGAACTGGGGAAAATGGAGACGGAAAAGGAATAAGGAATACTAGATGACATTAGATAAGTTGAGAGCAGCTGCACAGTGCCAGGTGGCAGCTGTAAAGGCAAATTAAATCCTGCAATGTATAAATAAGGGAATAAATACACATGATGGAAATATAGGCCCTCATTCCGAGTTGATCGGTCGCAAGGCGAATTTAGCAGAGTTACACACGCTAAGCCTACGCCTACTGGGAGTGTATCTTAGCATCCTAAAATTGCGACCGATGTATTCGCATTATTGCGATCACAAACTACTTAGCAGTTTTAGAGTAGCTCCACACTTACTCTGCCTGTGCGATCAGTTCAGTGCTTGTCGTTCCTGGATTGACGTCAGAAACACACCCAGCGTTCGCTCAGACACTCCCCCGTTTCTCCGGCCACTCCTGCGTTTTTTCCGGAAACGGTAGCGTTTTCATCCACACGCCCCTAAAACGCCGTGTTTCCGCCCAGTAACACCCATTTCCTGTCAATCACACTACGATCGCCGGAGCGAAGAAAATGCCGTGAGTAAAAATCCTATCTTCATAGCAAAGTTACTTGGCGCAGTCGCAGTGCGACTATTGCGCATGCGCACTAAGCGAAATTTCACTGCGATGCGATGAAAAATAACGAGCGATCAACTCGGAATGAGGGCCATAGTATTAACTTTCTATAAGTCACTAGAATGGAGAGTTTGATTATAATGGATAGATAGAAAAAGTAGGAATGTTTACTGTAGAATAATGGTGCCTAGAGATGACCAAATTAATACAGTATCTAGAAATAAATGACTACATAGAGGACAAGAGGGTATCAAGTTCAAATGGTAGATGGTTTTACCATCAACATAGGAAAGGATTCTTTACCATCAACACATTGGCATGGATTCTTTACTGTAAAGGTGGTTTTGATGTGGAGTTCCTTTGTTACATAAGGTGGTAATAGAAAATTCAGTAGTCGAGTTTACTAATGGACTTGGATACTTTCTATTAGTGATGAGCGGGTTCGGTTCGTCGGAATCCGAACCCCCCGAACTTCACCCATTTTACACGGTTCCGAGGCAGATTCGAATCTTCCCGCCTTGCTCGGTTAACCCGAGCGCGCCCGAACGTCATCATCCCGCTGTCGTATTCTCGCGAGATTCGGATTCTATATAAGGAGCCGCGCGTCGCTGCCATTTTTCACTCGTGCATTGGAAATGATAGTGAGAGGACGTGGCTGGCGTCCTCTCAATTTTATTCAGGTGGCTGCAAATATCTGTGCTCACTGCTTTATTGTGGGGACTGGGGACCAGCAGTATTATATAGGAGGAGTACAGTGCAGAGTTTTGCTGACCAGTGACCACCAGTATTATACGTTCTCTGCCTGAAAAACGCTACATATCTGTGCTCTGTGTGCTGCATATATCTGTGCTCACACTGCTTTATTGTGGGGACTGGGGACCACCAGTATTATATAGGAGGAGTACAGTGCAGAGTTTTGCTGACCAGTGACCACCAGTATTATACGTTCTCTGCCTGAAAAACACTCCATATCTGTGCTCAGTGTGCTGCATATATCTGTGCTCACACTGCTTTATTGTGTGGACTGGGGACCACCAGTATTATAAAGGATAGTGATGTGCACCGGAAATTTTTCGGGTTTTGTGTTTTGGTTTTGGGTTCGGTTCCGCGGCCGTGTTTTGGGTTCGAACGCGTTTTGGCAAAACCTCACCGAATTTTTTTTGTCGGATTCGGGTGTGTTTTGGATTCGGGTGTTTTTTTCAAAAAACCCTAAAAAACAGCTTAAATCATTGAATTTGGGGGTCATTTTGATCCCATAGTATTATTCACCTCAATTACCATAATTTCCACTCATTTCCAGTCTATTCTGAACACCTCACACCTCACAATATTATTTTTAGTCCTAAAATTTGCACCGAGGTCGCTGGATGGCTAAGCTAAGCGACTCAAGTGGCCGACACAAACACCTGGCCCATCTAGGAGTGGCACTGCAGTGTCAGGCAGGATGGCCCTTCCAAAAAATACTCCCCAAACAGCACATGACGCAAAGAAAAAAAGAGGCGCAATGAGGTAGCTGTGTGAGTAAGCTAAGCGACCCTAGTGGCCGACACAAACACCTGGCCCATCTAGGAGTGGCACTGCAGTGTCACGCAGGATGGCCCTTCCAAAAAATACTCCCCAAACAGCACATGACGCAAAGAAGAAAAAAAAGAGACGCAATGAGGTAGCTGTGTGAGTAAGCTAAGCGACCCTAGTGGCCGACACAAACACCTGGCCCATCTAGGAGTGGCACTGCAGTGTCACGCAGGATGGCCCTTCCAAAAAATACTCCCCAAACAGCATATGACGCAAAGAAAAAAAGAGGCGCACTTGCAGGGGGCGTGCAAATGGTGGAAGGCGCAAGCTCTTCCCGTCCAGTGTTGGGAAGGTCAGGCATCGCAACCGACACAATTGGACTCTCCTTTGGGATTTGTGATTTCGAAGAACGCACAGTTCTTTGCTGTGCTTTTGCCGCAAGTCTTTTCTTTTTTCTAGCGAGAGGATGAGTGCTTCCATCCTCATGTGAAGCTGAACCACTAGCCATGAACATAGGCCAGGGCCTCAGCCGTTCCTTGCCACTCCGTGTCGTAAATGGCATATTGGCAAGTTTACGCTTCTCCTCAGACGCTTTTAATTTTGATTTTTGGGTAATTTTTTTACTGAACTTTTGTGTTTTGGATTTTACATGCTCTGTACTATGACATTGGGCATCGGCCTTGGCAGACGACGTTGATGGCATTTCATCGTCTCGGCCATGACTAGTGGCAGCAGCTTCAGCACGAGGTGGAAGTGGATCTTGATCTTTCCCTATTTTTTTAACCTCCACATTTTTGTTCTCCATATTTTGAGCACAACTAAAAGCCACCACAGGTATACAATGTAGATGGATGGATAGTATAGTATTACTTATACTTATGGACGACGAGTGCACTGACGACACAGAGGTAGGTACAGCCGTGGCCTACCGTACTGCTGCTTATATATATATAATATACTGTATAACGGACCTGGTGGACACTGTCAGCAGACTGCTAAACTAGTATGAAGAAAGAAAAAAAAAACACCACAGGTATACAATGTAGATGGATGGATAGTATAGTATTACTTATACTTATGGACGACGAGTGCACTGACGACACAGAGGTAGGTACAGCCGTGGCCTACCGTACTGCTGCTTATATATATATAATATACTGTATAACGGACCTGGTGGACACTGTCAGCAGACTGCTAAACTAGTATGAAGAAAGAAAAAAAAAAACACCACAGGTATACAATGTAGATGGATGGATAGTATAGTATTACTTATACTTATGGACGACGAGTGCATTGACGACACAGAGGTAGGTACAGCCGTGGCCTACCGTACTGCTGCTTATATATATATAATATACTGTATAACGGACCTGGTGGACACTGTCAGCAGACTGCTAAACTAGTATGAAGAAAGAAAAAAAAACACCACAGGTATACAATGTAGATGGATGGATAGTATAGTATTACTTATACTTATGGACGACGAGTGCACTGACGACACAGAGGTAGGTACAGCCGTGGCCTACCGTACTGCTGCTTATATATATAATATACTGTATAACGGACCTGGTGGACACTGTCAGCAGACTGCTAAACTAGTATGAAGAAAGAAAAAAAAAACACCACAGGTATACAATGTAGATGGATGGATAGTATAGTATTACTTATACTTATGGACGACGAGTGCACTGACGACACAGAGGTAGGTACAGCCGTGGCCTACCATACTCTTGCTTATATATATATAATATACTGTATAACGGACCTGGTGGACACTGTCAGCAGACTGCTAAACAAACTAGCATGAAGAAAGAAAAAAAAAACACCACAGTGTTTTTCAGGCAGACAAACGTATACTGGACTGGTGGTCACTGTCAGCAAAACTGTGCACTGTACTCCTGCTATAACTGCTCCCCAGTCCCCACAATTAGGCAGTGTGAGCAGAGCAGTGCACTCAGCACAGATATATCATGCAGCAGTGCAGCACACTGAGTGAGCACAGCCACAGATATGGTGGATCGTTTTTTTCAGGCAGAGAAACAAAGGATTAATATCACTGGTGGTATAATAAAAACCCTGCACTGTGCTCCCTAACCGCTGCTCCCCGTCCCCAATCCTCCCCACAATTATAACAATGTCACTCTTAGACTTAGTCTTTTCTATTACGGAGAGGACGCCAGCCACGTCCTCTCCCTATCAATCTCAATGCACGTGTGAAAATGGCGGCGACGCGCGGCTCCTTACATAGAATCCGAGTCTCGCGAGAATCCGACAGCGGGATGATGACGTTCGGGCGCGCTCGGGTTAACCGAGCAAGGCGGGAGGATCCGAGTCGCTCGGACCCGTGTAAAAAAAAGGTGAAGTTCGGGCGGGTCGGATTCCGAGGATCCGAACCCGCTCATCACTAATAAAGGAGGAGTACAGTGCAGAGTTTTGCTGACCAGTGACCACCAGTATTATACGTTCTCTGCCTGAAAAACGCTCCATATCTGTGCTGCATTGTAGTATATAGTAGGAGTACAGTGCATCATTTTGCTGACCACCAGTATATAATATATAGCAGTACGGTACAGTAGGCCACTGCTCTACCTACCTCTGTGTCATCAAGTATATTATCCATCCATACCTGTGGTGCATATCAGTTTTGCACAGTTTGCTGACCACCAGTATATAATATATAGCAGTACGGTACAGTAGGCCACTGCTCTACCTACCTCTGTGTCGTCAAGTATACTATCCATCCATACCTGTGGTGCATTTCAGTTTTGCACAGTTTGCTAACCACCAGTATATAATATATAGCAGTACGGTACAGAAGGCCACTGCTCTACCTACCTCTGTGTCGTCAAGTATACTATCCATCCATACCTGTGGTGCATTTCAGTTTTGCACAGTTTGCTGACCACCAGTATATAATATATAGCAGTACAGTACAGTAGGCCACTGCTCTACCTACCTCTGTGTCGTCAAGTATACTATCCATCCATACCTGTGGTGCATTTCAGTTGTGCGCAGTATATATAGTAGTAGGCCATTGCTATTGATACTGGCATATAATTCCACACATTAAAAAAATGGAGAACAAAAATGTGGAGGGTAAAATAGGGAAAGATCAAGATCCACTTCCACCCCGTACTGAAGCTGCTGCCACTAGTCATGGCCGAGACGATGAAATGCCATCAACGTTGTCTGCCAAGGCCGATGCCCAATGTCATAGTAGAGAGCATGTAAAATCCAAAAAACAAAAGTTCAGTAAAATGACCCAAAAATCAAAATTAAAAGCGTCTGAGGAGAAGCGTAAACTTGCCAATATGCCATTTACGACACGGAGTGGCAAGGAACGGCTGAGGCCCTGGCCTATGTTCATGGCTAGTGGTTCAGCTTCACATGAGGATGGAAGCACTCATCCTCTCGCTAGAAAACTGCAGTGCCACTCCTAGATAGGCCAGGTGTTTGTGTCGGCCACTTGGGTCGCTTAGCTTAGTCACACAGCTACCTCATTGCGCCTCTTTTTTTCTTTGCTTCATGTGCTGTTTGGGGACTATTTTTTTGAAGTGCCATCCTGTCTGACACTGCAGTGCCACTCCTAGATGGGCCAGGTGTTTGTGTCGACCACTTGGGTCGCTTAGCTTAGTCACATAGCTACCTCATTGCGCCTCTTTTTTTCTTTGCATCATGTGCTGTTTGGGGACTATTTTTTTGAAGTGCCATCCTGT
This sequence comes from Pseudophryne corroboree, assembly GCF_028390025.1. Lineage (NCBI taxonomy): Eukaryota > Metazoa > Chordata > Amphibia > Anura > Myobatrachidae > Pseudophryne > Pseudophryne corroboree. Next base: position 75,138,609 of record NC_086453.1, read on the forward strand.
CTGACACTGCAGTGCCACTCCTAGATGGGCCAGGTGTTTGTGTCGGCCACTTGGGTCGCTTAGCTTAGTCACACAGCTACCTCATTGCGCCTCTTTTTTTCTTTGCATCATGTGCTGTTTGGGGACTATTTTTTTGAAGTGCCATCCTGTCTGACACTGCAGTGCCACTCCTAGATGGGCCAGGTGTTTGTGTCGGCCACTTGGGTCGCTTAGCTTAGTCATCCAGCGACCTCGGTGCAAATTTTAGGACTAAAAATAATATTGTGAGGTGTGAGGTGTTCAGAATAGACTGGAAATGAGTGGAAATTATGGTTATTGAGGTTAATAATACTATGGGATCAAAATGACTCCCAAATTCTATGATTTAAGCGGTTTTTGAGGGTTTTTTGTAAAAATACACCCGAATCCAAAACACACCCGAATCCGACAAAATATTTTCAGGGAGGTTTTGCCAAAACGCGTCCGAATCCAAAACACGGCCGCGGAACCGAATCCAAAACCAAAACACAAAACCTGAAAAATGTCCGGTGCACATCACTACTTTCTATGTACCCAGTCCACTGCAAGTTTAGTTTCCTTTCAGTGGATAGGAATCCCACTCCCCCACACTCCCACCACTGGAAGATAAATTGCACCAGTGTCTTTTTTTCAGCTTTAATATCTATGTAGAGGTGTAAAAAGGAACCTTTTAGATCTGGTTCCAAACTCTTTGTATTCCCAGTATGTTCTCAGTAGAGATGAGCGGGTTCGGTTCCTCGAATCCAAACCCCCCCGAACTTCACCCATTTTACACGAGTCCGAGGAAGACTCGGATCCGCCCGCCTTGCACGGTTAACCCGAGCGCGCCCGAACGTCATCATCCCGCTGTCGTATTCTCGCGAGATTTGTATTCTATATAAGTAGCCGCGCGTCGCCGCCATTTTCACTTGTGCATTGGAGATGATAGGGAGAGGACGTGTGCAGCGTTCTCTCAGTTGTGTTCAGTGTGCTGCAAATATCTGTGCTCAGTGTGCTGCAAATATCTGTGCTTGGTGTGCTGAAAATATCTACGTTCTCTGCCTTGAAAACGCTCCATATCTGTGCTCAGTGTGCTGCAAATATCTGTGCTCAGTGTGCTTTATTGTGGGGACTGGGGACCACCAGTATTATATAGTAGGAGGACAGTGCACAGTTTTGCTGACCAGTGACCACCAGTATTATACGTTCTCTGCCTGAAAAACGCTCCATATCTGTGCTGCATTGTAGTATATAGTAGGAGGACAGTGCAGAATTTTGCTGACCAGTGACCACCAGTATTATATCAGTACGGTACAGTAGTCCACTGCTCTACCTACCTCTGTGTCGTCAAGTATACTATCCATCCATACCTGTGGTGCATTTTAGTTGTTGTGCGCAGAAGTAGGAGTACAGTGCATAATTTTGCTGACCACCAGTATATAATATATAGCAGTATGGTACAGTAGTCCACTGCTCTACCTACCTCTGTGTCGTCAAGTATACTATCCATCCATACCTGTGGTGCATTTTAGTTGTTGTGCGCAGTAGTAGGAGGACAGTGCATAATTTTGCTGACCACCAGTATATAATATATAGCAGTACGATACAGTAGGCCATTGCTATTGATATATTACTGGCATATAATTCCACACATTAAAAAATGGAGAACAAAAATGTGGAGGGTAAAATAGGGAAAGATCAAGATCCACTTCCACCTCGTGCTGAAGCTGCTGCCACTAGTCATGGCCGAGACGATGAAATGCCATCAACGTCGTCTGCCAAGGCCGATGCCCAATGTCATAGTAGAGAGCATGTAAAATCCAAAATACAAAAGTTCAGTAAAATGACCCAAAAATCAAAATTAAAAGCGTCTGAGAGAAGCGTAAACTTGCCAATATGCCATTTACGACACGGAGTGGCAAGGAACGGCTGAGGCCCTCTCCTATGTTCCTCATGACTAGTGGGTCAGCTTCACATGACAATGGAAGCACTCATCCTCCCACTAGAAAAATGAAAAGACTTAAGCTGGCAAAAGCACAGCAAAGAACTGTGCGTTCTTCTAAATCACAAATCCCCAAGGAGAGTCCAATTGTGTCGGTTGCGATGCCTGACCTTCCCAACACTGGACGGGAAGAGGTGGCGCCTTCCACCATTTGCATGCCCCCTGCAAGTGCTGGAAGGAGCACCCGCAGTCCAGTTCCTGATAGTCAAATTGAAGATGTCACTGTTGAAGTACACCAGGATGAGGATATGGGTGTTGCTAGCGCTGAGGAGGAAATTGACAAGGAGGATTACGATGGTTAGGTGGTTTGTTTAAGTCAGGCACCCGAGGAGACACCTGTTGTCCGTGGGACGAATATGGCCATTGACATGCCTGGTCAAATTACAAAAAAAATCACCTCGTTGGTGTGGAATTATTTTAACAGAAATACGGACAACATTTGTCAAGCCGTGTGTTGCCTTTGTCAAGCTGTAATAAGTAGGGGTAAGGACGTTAACCACCTAGGAACATCCTCCCTTATACGTCACCTGGAGCGCATTCATCAGAAGTCATTGACAAGTTCAAAAACTTTGGGTGACAGCGGAAGCAGTCCACTGACAACTAAATCCCTTCCTCTTGTAACCAAGCTCCTGCAAACCACACCACCAACTCCCTCAGTGTCAATTTCCTCCTTAGACAGGAACGCCAATAGTCCTGCAGGCCATATCACTGTCAAGTCTGACGAGTCTTCTCCTGCCTGGGATTCCTCCGATGCATCCTTGAGTATAACGCCTACTGCTGCTGGCGCTGCTGTTGTTGCTGCAGGGAGTCGATCGTCATCCCAGAGGGAAAGTCGGAAGACCACTTGTACTACTTCCAGTAAGCAATTGACTGTCCAACAGTCCTTTGCGAGGAAGCTGAAATATCACAGCAGTCATCCTGCTGCAAAGCGGATAACTCAGGCCTTGGCAGCCTGGGCGGTGTTAAACATGTTTCCGGTATCCACCGTTAATTCACAGGAAACTAGAGATTTGCTTTAGGTACTGTGTCCCCGGTACCAAATACCATCTAGGTTCCATTTCTCTAGGCAGGCGATACCGAGAATGTACACAGACATCAGAAAAAGAGTCACCAGTGTCCTAAAAAATGCAGTGGTACTCAATGTCCACTTAAACACGGACATGTGGACAAGTGGAGCAGGGCAGACTAAGGACTATATGACTGTGACAGCCCACTGGGTAGATGTATTGCCTCCCGCAGCAAGAACAGCAGCGGCGGCACCAGTAGCAGCATCTCGCAAACGCCAACTCATTCCTAGGCAGGCTACGCTTTGTATCACCGCTTTCCAGAAGAGGCACACAGCTGAATTATTTAAAAAATGACAGGGGCGTGCAAGAGATGCTGTCGGTGGCCCGAAGAATTGCGGGCCACTTTTGGCATTCAGCCACCGCGTGCCGAAGACAGGAGCACCAGCAAACACTCCTGAACCTGCCCCGCCATCATCTGAAGCAAGAGGTGGTAACGAGGTGGAATTCAACCCTCTATATGCTTCAGAGGATGGAAGAGCAGCAAAAGGCCATTCAAGCCTATACAGCTACCTACGATATAGGCAAAGGAGGGGGAATGCACCTGACTCAAGCGCAGTGGAGAATGATTTCAACGTTGTGCAAGGTTCTGCAACCCTTTGAACTTGCCCCACGTGAAGTCAGTTCAGACACTGCCAGCCTGAGTCAGGTCATTACCCTCATCAGGCTTTTGCAGAAGAAGCTGGAGAGATTGAAGGAGGAACTAAAACAGAGCGATTCCACTAGGCATGTGGGACTTGTGGATGGAGCCCTTGATTTTCTTAACCAGGATTCACGGGTGGTCAATCTGTTGAAATCAGAGCACTACATTTTGGCCACCGCGCTCGATCCTAGATTTAAGACCTACGTTGGATCTCTCTTTCCGGCAGACACAAGTCTGCAGAGGTTCAAAGACCTGCTGGTGAGAAAATTGTCAAGTCAAGCGTAACGTGACCCGTCAACAGCTCCTCCTTCACATTCTCCCGCAACTGGGGCTGCGAGGAAAAGGCTAAGAATTCCGAGCCCACCTGCTGGCGGTGATGCAGGGCAGTCTGGAGCGAGTGCTGACATCTGGTCCGGACTGAAGGACCTGCCAACGATTACTGACATGTCGTCTACTGTCACTGCATATGATTCTGTCACCATTGAAAGAATGGTGGAGGATTATATGAGTGACCACATCCAAGTAGGCACGTCAAACAATCCGTACGTATACTGGCAGGAAAAAGAGGCAATTTGGAGGCCCTTGCACAAACTGGCTTTATTTTACTTAAGTTGCCCCCCCTCCAGTGTGTACTCTGAAAGAGTGTTTAGTGCAGCCGCTCACCTTGTCAGCAATCGGCGTACGAGGTTACTTCCAGAAAATGTGGAGAAGATGATGTTCATCAAAATGAATTATAATCAATTCCTCCGTGGAGACATTCACCAGCAATTGCCTCCAGAAAGTACACAGGGACCTGAGATGGTGGATTCCAGTGGGGACAAATTAATAATCTGTGAGGAGGGGGATGTACACAGTGAAAGGGGTGAGGAATCGGACGATGAGGAGGAGGTAGACATCTTGCCTCTGTAGAGCCAGTTTGTGCAAGGAGAGACTGATTGCTTCTTTTTTGGTGGGGGCCTAACCAACCAGTCATTTCAGTCACAGTCGTGTGGCAGACCCTGTGTTAGGTGCCGCGGTCCGCGGCGCCGCTCGGTCTACTTCCGAGTGACGCTCACGGCCGCCGCACCTCCCTCGCTGCCCGCCCTGCGCCTAGCAACGCCAGAACGCCGTGCTTACTGTAGCCGCCGGGTCCCTGGCAACGCTAGGACGCCGGGCGTCCACAGCCGCCAGGTCCATGGCAATGGGGACGCCATTGGCGGACCGCATTCCCCGTTGCCAGATAAAACTGGATTAGTTGTTCGCACGGCAACTATTAATTAGGGTCTGGGGGCTGGTCTTTCTGGCCCTCCTGTCATTGGCCAGCAGGGCATTTTTATGGGAGCCAGCACACTGCAGCCTCGCCGGTGATAGCTTCCTGTATGCTGTTCCTGCCTTGCAAAGTTTGTTCCTAGTATGCTGAATCTGGTCGATCCTGCTCCCTGTGCTCCTGAGTCCTGGAGTTCTGAAGCCGGTTCTGGGAATGCTTCCAGTCCAAGTGAACCTGTTGCAGTCATCTGGGGGTTCTCGCTTATTGGGGTTCTCTTTCGGTTTCGTGAGTAGCGGCTTCTGCCGCGTGTTGCGGCCTAGGCCGCTTAGTCCTTGCGTTTGATTTGTACTGGTGTTTTTGCGGAGGTTTTCGCTTTTCACTGTCCTCCCCGGTACACGACGGTGCCGTGTGGGGTGTGGACAGTGGTATCTTTTGATGTCCTTTTCCTTTGGCGGCGTGCCGCACATATATTTAGTTTTAGGGTTGTTAGTAGTCCCTAGCCTTCTGTTTGCTTTAGTTAGAGGTCCCCTTGTTATTATCCTGTCTCGGTTCACACCTTGTCTCACTCCAAGACCTGGAGGCATCGGAGTTGGGCAGACCTAATCCGCCCTTCAAACGCGGCTGCCGTGGGCCCAAGAAACCATAGTCACGCAGGCGTGAACTGACCACACGGGTGAAACAATGGAGGTAGGTTGCTAGGGGCTATTTCCATACCACACCTTATTTCAGCGTCACGTTCTGGTGCTCTGGACTCACTACGCAACATCTCTCTTGTTCTGAGCACCAGGAACGTAACATTATCACCGGCCCCAAAAAGAATAAAGAGTTATTTGTATTTGGTGGGCCTTGAAATTCGGCCTCATGAATCTGGCAGTATTAGGACCGAATCCCAGCCAGCTTTTGGCCAACCAGATTCAGGAACTAACTCAAATGAGTTAAATATAAAACGTGAGCGCACTGATAGATGCAATCATATATAATTTAATCAAGGCTGCTGATTTGATAAAAAATATATACACCTTTATTTAACTGTTAAAAAACAAGCACTAGAATAACCCATCAAACCATCATGGTACCAAGACAATCAAAACTGAAAGGCAATTAGTAGATATTAATAAGAGCTCTCGCCAATTGGGCTTTGATGACAATTTATAGCATGTATGCCGGTATATTAATATGTTAGCACAGTCTTTAGTAAAGCTGTTATCTCTCTCCGGGAGATTTGTTAGTAACTGTATTGAAGTTGTTAAATGAGCATAACTGAAGCCATAATAGAAACTGCACAGTCCCACACTGGTTATATATTAGAAATGTTTGTTTGGCGTTAGATAATTTTGTTCAAACAGTACACTGAACAGCAGTTGATAGTTACGTGATGCAGTGCTGATAATTGATGTTTCCGCGGCACGATACTCCCATGGGCGATGCTCACCCCCCGCTCTGCGGCGGTTCAGAGTGTCCGTTGCCTGGCTGGTACAGCCGTCTCCAACTAGACGTGAGACGCTGGAAGCATGTGGAGTGGCAGGGAGCGCTTTGTCGCGGGCCGCGACTTCCGGGTTTAACGGAGCTTCCAGCTTCCGGTGCGTTCCACCTGCGTTCCACCTGACGTATCACGATCACCTGACGCATTTCTCCGCCCTTGATGGATGGCAGTTTCCTCAGAAGTGTGAAATACTCTTTGTGCTGTCTCCATTTAACCCCCTCGGGGACTTCTCATTGGTCAGAGGATTTTAATTCTGAAAATATTGATAGCAACTGATCGGTTCCCAATTAGGGTATCCGATTAAACCAGTTTTAAAAAACTTGGTTATGCCTTTCTATAAAGCTTAAATTTATGTAATACATCTTTATATATAAACACATACAATCAGTATGTGTGGGGTAATATACATATAATTTATCAAAGTATAAAGTATAAAATATAAAATATAATGACCTAATATAAAATATAAATATAAATATAAAATATAATGAGGTGTCCTGCAATACATATCTAATCCGTACATCTATATCATAGTTAGCCCTTACATAATTCGAAACACTAGTGGTATTTAATGGTTATAGGGTATATACCTATAAACTCCTTTATATATAGAGAGATATAAATAGAATTGGAAATGTGATAGAGATCGAGAATACTAATACATACTGTATATAAACGTGTATAACTCTCCAAATTTTAGAGGAACCATGAGCTTATAATGGAGGATTCTTTATACATATATTTATTGGAGACCAACCTCTAATTTATATATATAATTATTTTATTCGATATTAGTTAATATATAGAAATAAGATGATAGAAATACACACCAATCTATAAAAAGATAGAGCATACATAAACGTCACTATTTATGTGTAACTATAATTCAGGGAACTCCTATATTTGAGATATTTAAAGGGACACACAGATTACATATGTGTGAATAGACAGTAATCAGGAAAGCATGTCGGTAATAAGAGGACTTTTTCCAGAGAATACATATAGATGTTAGTAAAATACCAGCATTATATATTATTGAGTTCTATGTTCTAACATAGTAACATAGTAACATAGTATCTGAGGTTGAAAAAAGACAATTGTCCATCGAGTTCAACCTATTTGTGGTCACCTATGCATGATGATTTGACTAAAATTTCTGACTGATGCTGCTGTCAGCCGTTACATTTTATCCCTATTTATAGTAACTATAATGCATGACTATGCACCATACCCCTGGATATCCTTATCCATTAGGAATTTATCTAACCCATTCTTAAAGGTGTTGACAGATTCCGCCATTACAACTCCCTCGGGCAGGGAATTCCAAACATATATTGTCCTTACCGTGAAAAAGCCTTTACGCCGTATTGTGCGGAATCTCCTCTCCTCTAACCTGAGCGAGTGTCCACGAGTCCTCTGTGTTGATCTAACCAAAAACAGGTCCCGCGCAAGCTCTGTGTATTGTCCCCTTATATATTTGTAGATGTTGATCATATCCCCTCTTAGTCTCCGCTTTTCCAATGTAAACATGCCTAGTCTTTCAAGCCTTTCCTTGTATTCCATCGTCTCCATGCCCTTAATTAGTTTGGTCGCCCTCCTCTGTACCTTTTCAAGCTCCAGGATATCCTTTTTGTAGTACGGTGCCCAGAATTGTACACAGTATTCAAGGTGTGGCCTCACTAGTGATTTATATAACGGGAGTATAATACTCTCGTCCCTAGCATCAATACCCCGTTTTATGCATGCTAATATCTTATTAGCCTTCTTTGCTGCAGTCCTACTTTGGGTACTACTGCTTAGCATGTTATCTATGAGGACACCTAAGTCCTTTTCCAGTACAGAATCCCCTAATTTTACCCCATTTAGTAGGTAGGTGTAATTTTTGTTCTTGTTACCACAGTGCATTACCTTACACTTGTCTGTGTTGAAGCGCATTCTCCATTTGGCTGCCCATGCTTCTAATTTAACTAAGTCGTTCTGAAGAGACTCGGCATCCTCCTCTGTATTTATAGCCTTACACAATTTGGTATCATCTGCAAAAATTGACACCATGCTCTCTAGACCTTCTGTTAGGTCGTTAATGAAAATATTGAACAATAGCGGTCCTAATACTGAGCCTTGCGGCACACCACTTAGCACTTCAGTCCAAGTTGAAAAAGATCCATTAACCACAACGCGCTGCTTCCTGTTATCTAACCAGTTTTTGACCCAAGTGCATATTGTGCTTCCTAGCCCTGATTCTTGTAGCTTGTAGATAAGTCTCATGTGTGGTACAGTATCGAACACTTTGGCAAAGTCTAAAAAGATTACATCCACGTCTTTACCCTGATCTAGGTTTGCGCTTACTGTTTCATAAAAGCCAAGTAAGTTGGTTTGACAGGATCTGTCCTTCATAAACCCATGTTGATTCCTTTTAATGACCTTATTGGTTTCAAGGAACTTCTGAATACTATCTCTTAGAATACCTTCCAATACTTTCCCCACTATAGATGTAAGACTAACTGGTCTATAATTACCTGGTTCAGATTTACTTCCCTTTTTGAATATAGGCACTACTTCCGCTATACGCCAGTCTTTGGGAACCATACCTGATATAACTGAATCCTTAAAGATCAAAGATAGCGGTTTTGCCAGTTCAGAGTGAAGCTCCATTAGAACCCTTGGATGAATACCATCGGGCCCTGGTGATTTATTAATCTTTAAATGTTTTAATCGGTCACAGACTACTTCCTCGCTTAAATAAGTACCTATCAGTGTGATATTCTCATTATTGAGATTGTGCGTTAGTCCCTGAATTGGGTCCTCACGAGTGAATACTGTTGAAAAAAACTCATTTAGTGTGTCCGCTATGTCATTATCATTTTTGCTTAAGACTCCCAACTTGTCTTTTAAAGGGCCTATACTCTCCTTCTTTAATCTCTTGCTATTAATGTATTTAAATAATTTTTTGGGATTCGCTTTGCTTTCCTTTGCTACTAGTTTTTCAGTTTCTACTTTAGCCGCTCTTATTTCCTTTTTGCAAATTTTGTTACATTCCTTATAGTGCTGAAATGACTCTGCTTCCCCGTCAGATTTGTATTTTTTAAATGCTCGCCTTTTCTTGCCCATAAGTTCCTTAATCTTTTTGTTAAGCCACATCGGTTTATGATTTTTATTCCTTTTTTTGCTACTCATAGGAATACATTTGAGTGTATTTTTAGCTAGCAGGAATTTTAGTACCTCCCATTTCTCCGTAGTATTTTTTCCTAAAAACAAACCTTCCCATTCAATATCCCTGAAAAATACCCTCATCTTTTCAAAATTTGCTTTGCTAAAGTTTAAAGTCCTAGTTGAGCCAGTATAGGGCTGTTTATAGAAACTGATATTGAATGTGACCATATTGTGGTCGCTGTTTCCTATGGGTTCCCCTACTATAATACCTGATACCAAATCCCCATTGTTTGTTAATACCAGGTCTAAGATTGCATTGTACCTAGTTGGTTCCTCAATTAGTTGGACTAAGTAGTTATCATTAAGTGTGTTTAAAAACATATTGCCCCTAGCAGTATCACATGAATCGTTTTTCCAGTTTATCTCTGGATAGTTAAAATCTCCCATCACTACTATGTCTCCTACTCCTGCTGCTCTTTCAATTTGCTTTAGTAACAATTCATCATCAGATGCGTTGATACCAGGCGGCCTATAGCATACACCCAATACTAACTTTTTTATTCCTTTTTCCCCGCATGCAATTTCTACCCATAATGTCTCGACAGTGTCTACAGTCCCCTCCTGAATATCTTCCCATATATTAGGTTTTAAAAACGGCTTTACGTAAAGACACACCCCTCCACCCTTTTTATTTAGTCTGTCTCTCCTAAACAGTGTATAGCCCTCTAGATTGACTGTCCAATCATGAGATTCATCCCACCAAGTTTCAGTAATGCCTATAATATCATACTGTTTGCTTGCTGCAAGTATTTCTAGTTCACCCTTTTTACCAGTAATGCTTCTGGCGTTTACATACATACAACTAAGATAAGTATTTTCCCTTGCGTTAGGGACATCTTTCACCTTATGTAGCAAGGATGACCTGTAATCGTCATTGGTTAGTGCTTTGGTAAAATCCCTTTTAGTACCCATGTTAGTAACCTTACCGCCTGCTCTTACCCTCCCCCCAACTTCTCCCCCATTTCGTTTACTACCGCCATCCCCACTATTCTCACTGCACGACCCGTAGTTTCTAGCTAAACCCTCCCCCCAGGCTCCTAGTTTAAAATATCCTCCAACCTTCTAACCATCCTTCCCCCCAGCACCGCTGCCCCCTCCTCAGTCAGGTGCAATCTGTCACGACAAAAGAGCTGGCGCCTGACTGAGAAGTCCGCCCAGTGTTCCAGGAACACAAACCCCTCTTTCCTGCACCAATCCCTAAGCCACACATTTACCTCCCTAATCTCCCTCTGCCTCCCTGGACTAGCGCGTGGCACGGGTAATAATTCCGAGAATATTACCTTAGATGTCCTTGCCTTCAGTTTCTTTCCTAAGTCCCTATAGTCTTTCTTAAGGACATCCCACCTTCCGCTAACTTTGTCATTGGTGCCAACGTGCACCAAGACCGCCGGGTCTTTGCCAGCCCCTCCCAACAATCTATCTACCCGGTCCGCGATGTGCCGTACCCGAGCACCCGGGAGACAACAGACTGTACGGCGATCACGGTCCCGGTAGCAGATTTCCCTATCTGCCTTCCTGATGATAGAATCCCCTACCACCACCATCTGACTAGGTACCTCTCTATCTTTTACCCCAACCGCGCCAGAGGGACCGCACCTCTGGATGCTAGAGGGAGCAGTCTCCTCCGGCACCGTCATTTCTTCACTATCATTCTCCGATTCCTCGTCCAATCGGGCAAATTTGTTCGGGTTTGATAGTTCGGAGATGTCGTGCCTCCCCCTCTTTTTCTTCCTTCTAACTGTGACCCAACTGGCTACCTGATCATCATCCTCTTCTACCAGTGACCCCTCCCGCAACTCCTCCACCGTTCTGTCTAAACTACGCTCGAGATTGTGAATCCCCCTCAGTCGCGTAACGGTTTGCTCTAGATCAGTTACCTGGGCTTCCAGGGCAACAGTTCGCACACACCTCGTGCAGATGTAATCACACTGGGCCGGTAGCTCCAGGTGTGCATACATCTTGCACGACATGCACTGAGTGAGGTCCTCAATCACAGCCCCTCCCATATTGTTTGTAAGGTCTAACTCCCTGTTACTCTCAAAGAAAAAGCAGCAAAAATAAAAAGTAGAAGACAAGCAATCTCACTTATACAATAAATTAAGCTGGCTTATACTTATCTATCTTTGTGCGGTTCTTGGTCCTTCACTTTTATGCAGCCGTAGTAATCTCTCCTGCGGCACCAATACTCCACTTAGCAGTTGCAGTTGTTCCAGCTCACTGAACCTCCTTTTCACTCGGCTTCCAGCTCCTGCTAATAAAAAAAGAGAAAAAAAGAAAGAAAAACAAAAAGCCCCTCACACACGCACAATCACAGCCCCTCTGCTACTCCAAGTAAGAGACCCTCTCACTCACTCACTCACAAGGTCAGCCCCTTGCAGCCTCACCAGAAGTTTAATGGTACTGCAAATGTGTGTTCCTGATTGTGTATTATAAAATTCACCTTTTTCTGTATTCTAACTCACCTTTTTTGCTGTTTAAAACTCACACTTAGAAGTCCAAGCAGCACTTGGAAGAGACAAGTCCACAGAGCCAATGTTCTCATTTAGGCCCAATGGCTCCAAAGTCTTTAAGCGAAAAATCCAGAAAGCTTCTTTTCTGCATAAAGCGTTAAATCTGTCGCCTCCTCTTTCTGTTTTTATCTGTTCAAGTGCCTTTAGTCGAACATCGGAAACACTACCTTGTCTACACTTGTTTGTGTGTCTCGACACACTATGCATATCATTTTTATTTACAATGTTTCTCCGATGTTCGAGAAAGCGCACTTTTAATTTTCTAATTGTTCGACCAACATACTGATACCCACACCCGCATTCTATGAGGTAAACCACATATGTGGATTCGCAATTTAAGAAATCCTCTATGGCGAAATATTCGCCTGTAACGCTAGATTTGAAGGTCTTACTGCATGAATTTACATTCGTGCATGTGAGGCACCTAGCTTTACCGCACCTGAAAAAAACCCTTTGGTCTTTCACTTATGATGTCCAGGGGATTAGTATTGATCTCTGTTCTCATCTCTCTCTTTCCTCTTCTCATAGAGTAACCTTTTTTCTTATCATTGTTAAACATACTAGGTGCTAATTTCCCTTGTAACATCTCAGATTTTTTATATATAATCTTAATATTTTGTCCTATCTCTGATTCTAATAAAGGGTCTATTGCTAAGAGTGGGGTATTTTTCTTTATAATTTGTTTAATCTTAGAGGCATGGGTGTTATACTGCGTCACAAAGACACACTTTTCTTTGAATGTATCTTTCTTTCTACAGCTTGATTGTTCCCTGGAGGATTTCTTAGTCAGAAGGCTATTCCTATCCTTTTTTTCTACATCCTCCAAAGCCTTATCCAGAATATAATCCGGGTAACCTTGTTCTTCAAAGGAGGAATGTACAAGCATGGCTTGTTCTTTATACTTCTGATCTCTAGAGCAAATTCTCTTTATTCTCAGGAATTGGCTTTTAGGGATATTATCCCGCCATGCCCTAAGATGACTACTGCTGTATTTTAGGAAATTGTTGGTGTCGACCGGTTTGAAGTATGTTTCTGTGTGTATGTTTTCACCGTCAAACAGGAGAGCAACATCCAGGAAAGTGATGTGATAAGGGTCGCAAGTATGGGTAAACTTTAATCCATATGTGTTATTATTCAAATGTGAAAGAAAGGATGTGATAGATTCAGGATCCCCATCCCAAATAAAAAACAAGTCGTCTATATATCAGCCATAGATGACCAAGTTCGCCCCAAAGTTCGCCCCCCAAATGAGCTCCTCCTCAAGTGCGCCTATATATAGGTTGGCGTAACTCGGGGCGAACCTGGTCCCCATGGCAGTCCTCCGTGACCGTAAATAAAATTTGTGATTAAACATAAAATAATTGTGCTCAAGGATAAATTTAATGGATGTACCACCAGGGATTTCAAACTAACATCAATTAATTTATCTTTTTCCAGGACATCGGTTACAACCTGCAGCCCTTTTTCATGTGGTATATTGGAGTATAGAGACTCCACATCACAAGTTAAAAAGTGATATGAATTTTTCCACTTAATTGTCTTTAGCATATTCAAAAAATATGTAGTATCTTTGATATATGATTTAAGTTGGGTAACATATCCCTGGAGGTGAACATCTACAAAGTGCGATAAGTTCGACGTGATTGACCCAATACCCGAAATAATAGGATGCCCGGGGGGTGACGTGAGTGACTTGTGTAATTTGGGCAAATGATAATAAACCGGAGTGATGGGGTGTGGGGTAAACAAAAAATGCCATGTGTCCCTAGATATTGCTCGCCTGTCTAACGCTTCATCCAACATAACTTTCAATTCGGTCTGAAATTTAGCAGTAGGGTTAGAGCATAAAACCTTATAGAAGAGGGTATTACTCAACTGCCTATTAGCCTCTTTTACATAATCCACTGTATTTTGCAATACCACACCTCCCCCTTTATCTGCCATTTTTACGGTAAGATTCTCATCTCCCAAAGAAGTTTCAGGGCCTTACGTTCGTCATATGTTAGATTATCCCTTAGGGGTTCCCTATCCGCAGTCTCACCTAAAATCCTCCATGGTTCTGTTATAGAAACCCTCTATGGAAGGGCCTCTGAATTGTAGAGGATAGAAATCTGATTTTCTTTTAAAGATACTCTTATCCTTCTTTGTTTGGTCTACACTATACAGCTGCACAGTGCCATCATGTGTGCCCTCCAATTTTAATTCCTCCAGGATAGCTAACATTCCCCTATCCTCCTCATCCAGGATTATCGGCATTAAGTCCTCACTACTACTTGCCTTTTTAAGTTTTTTCGTTGCAAAATACCGTTTTCTACATAGATTTCTTGTGAATCTATTTAGATCTACAAACAATGCAAATATATTGGGTTTTTTGGCAGGGGCATATTTTAATCCCTTACTAAGTAATAGTTTTTCTACTGATGTTAATTCTCTGGAGGACAGATTAAAAATTCCCTTTCCAGTTATACTTTCCTTTGACTTTTTTTCTTTTTTGCTGTAATCTTCTCCCCCTACATCCTCTGTATCTTCCTCTTTTCATGTAATTGGTGTTCAGTCTGTTGGTGTGTTGTGGTCTTAATGGGCTTCTTTCTAAAAAATGATGATTTTGTTCATCATCCTTAGAATTAGAATGCTGTTGTGATTGTCTCTTAGTTATGCCTACTTCTCTTTCGAGAGTTTCGGGTGAGCAATCGGCCCTGGTTGATCTATCAATCCTTTGATTATCCCTATCATAGACTGGCCTCTTTGGCTTGGCTCCCCCTCTTTCTATAGTTTCTGGAGAAAAATCTTCCCTATTAAGACATTCATATCTATTTTTATGAACAAAACGCCTAGTTTTTTGTGGGTTGTTAAACTGAGGGAACTTGCCACTATTTTTGACCCATCTGTTCTGTTTACTCCTAGATCTATTGCGTGTGTTACTATTCCATCTATTATTGGAATAATTTCTACGTGGTTGTCTATTTTGTGATCTGGAATAATCTCTTCTTTTTCTATTATATGTCCTCACCGTATCCGTTCATAATCTCCTCTATCCCTTTCCAACTTATGATCTTTTGTCTGTATGACAGTTTTTTCATATGCCTCTATTTAATCATTTACCCTTGGTCTCTCTCTTTGTACTCAGTAGTTGTTAGGTTCCTGGTGCTCAGAACAAGAGAGATGTTGCGTAGTGAGTCCAGAGCACCAGAACGTGACGCTAAAATAAGGTGTGGTAAGGAAATAGCCCCTAGCAGCCTACCTTCATTGTTTCACCCGTGTGGTCAGTTCACGCCTGCGTGACTATGGTTTCTTGGGCCCACGGCAGCCGCGTTTGAAGGGCGGATTAGGTCTGCCCAACTCCGATGCCCCCAGGTCTTAGAGTGAGACAAGGCGTGAACCGAGACAGGATAATAACAAGGGGACCTCTAACTAAAGCAAACAGAAGGCTAGGGGCTACTAACAACCCTAAAACTAAGTATATGTGCGGCACGCCGCCAAAGGAAAAGAACAACAAAGGAAATGCTGTCCACACGCCGACACAATACTGTTGTGTACTGGCGGTGACAGCATATGCAGAACCCTCTGCAAAACACCAGTAACAAATAAAACCAAAGAATACAGCGGCCTAGGCCGACGGACGCGGCAAAGCCGCTAATCACGGAACCGGTACAAATACTGGCAAATGGACAGGAACCCCCAATGTAGCCGACACAGGCTCTCAGAACTGGAGGACAGGCAGAATCCCGAACGACAGACCGGTGGACACCAAGAAGCCAGATACTCGACCAGGCACAGACTAAGCCACAGGACTTCTGGACACGAACGCTTCACGGCAGGACACGGGATCAGACACTGGATCAGACACTGGATCAAACACTGGAACCAACACTGGAACCGACACAGGAACCAACACAGGAACCGACACAGGAACTGACACTGGAAGCAGCTAGACAGACACTGCTAGACAGGAGCTCAGGAACTGGCAGGAACTAGCTCAGAACTCAAGAACTATCAACAGCGTCTGTGTATTGCACTGAGCCAGAATATAACAGAGAGTCCTAATTAATTATGTTGTGCAGCTGCCCTGCTGCACAACTGAGAGGTGCAATTAACAGACAGGTGAGGCTGAACACATGGGAACAAGCTGCAATTACACACACTCACCACCGGCAGCAAACAAGAGTCTTCTTAAACCAGAGCAATGGGAAATCCTGGCCTGCAAGACAACTATAAACATAAAATAGGAATGAACCACTACCTGTGGTTCATAACAGTACCCTCTCCTTAAGGGTGGGCTCCGAACACCCCATGACAACCACGGGGAACAGAAACAGAAGTATAACATAAAATACATAACCAAAATGCAAAACAGGAATGAGCCACAGCCGTGGCTCATAACAGTACCCCCCCCCCCCTTGAGGAGGGGTCAACGGACCCCAAAATTCAACCTTTCCAAAACAAGGGATACAAAAAAAAACCTGACACACTGGTCTAACAGGCAAGAAAACAAAAACAAGCTGTGGCAACAGCTTGTAACAGTGCCACCCCCCCCCCCCCCCGTCCCCCCCCTTCCTTGACGGTGGCCACTGTACACAAGACAAGGGGGGAAAAAAATCTTTTTTTTTTTTATAACAAGGCAAGAGTCAATAATTATTTCTTTTTCTTCTTCTTCTTATTTTTACAAAGTTCTTGAGGTCTGACCAAGGTAATTCCCCAGACATTGTCTGAACTGATGGTACCTCCCAGCAAGGCTGGGTTCAAATCAGAGATTGGTTTCTTAACCTTGGGAGCTGAACTTTCAGGCAAAGTACTATTATTAGAAGAAGACAGAAAAGCACATCCTGCAGTCAAAACAACGGGCTGAGACTCTTGTGCCGAGTTTACAGTATTTGGGGGACTCTCAGCAGATAAGACGGGTGACCTAGAGGAACCTGAACCAATTTCTTTGGAACCATATCTCTTAATAACTGCATCACTGAATGCCGGAGGATCCTGAAGAATGGTATCTTCAGTTTTCATTAAATTGGATGCCCACTCAAAAGGCTCCCCTCTAAAGGAATATATCAGTGATGCCAAGAAATGGTCTAGACGACATAATGATGTAATAGTGTTTGTAAAGCGCCATAAATTGGACTAAGTCCCCATCAAAGATTATAGATGTTGAGATATCAACAGAGTCAGGATCTGCTTATTTCCCATCTGACTAACTAGAGTGCTTTGCTAGAACCTGGTCACTACTGACCTTACTCGAGGCTGAGACTTTCTGAACCCCACCTGGGGCAGTGACTTTCTGAACCCCACCTGGGGTAGTGGCCCTCGGAACCCAACCCGGGGTAGTGACTTTCTGAACCCCACCCGGGGCAGTGGCCCTCGGAACCCCACCCGGGGCAGTGGCCTTCGGGAACCCCGTTGGGGCAGTGGCCTTCGGGAACCCCGCTGGGATCGGGCCGTCAGCCTCCTTCTCTGGGATCGGGCCGTCAGTCTCCCTCTCTGGGACCGGGCCAGCAGCCTCCCTCTCTGGGACCGGGCCGTCAGCCTCCCTCTCTGGGACCGGGCCGTCAGCCTCCCTCCCTGGGAACGGGCCATCAGCCTCCCTCTCTGGGACCGGGCCTTCAGCCTCCCTCTCTGGGACCGGGCCTTCAGCCTCCCTCTCTGGGACCGGGCCTTCAGCCTCCCTCTCTGGGACCGGGCCGTCAGCCTCCCTCTCTGGGACCGGGCCGTCAGCCTCCCTCTCTGGGACCGGGTCGTCAGCCTCCCTCTCTGAGTCGATAAATATCGAAACTTCTCCCGGGACTATGACTTCCGGGACTTTTGCTGAAGCTATAACCTTCAGAACCTACACTAACGCTGTGCCTCTTGAGTCCTTTCCTGGGGAAGCGACTTCTAGACCCTTCTCTGGGGCTGTGTCTCTCGAGACCCCACTTGGGGATATTACTTCAAAGATCCCTTCTGGGGTTTTGCTTCTCGAGTTCCCTTCTAGAACTATGGTTTTAGACACCTTCTCTGGAGTTGCGCTTTTCAAGTCCCTACCTGGGGTAACAGCTTCTGAGACCCCTTCTGGTATTGACACCTGAGCTATAATATTCGATGTCCCTCTATGACCCAGAGCATCGGGTACCGCTCCAGGACTCTGGGCATCGGGTACCACTCCAGGAATCTGGGCATCGGGCACCACTCCAGGACTCTGGGCATTGGGCACCACTCCAGGACCGTGGGCATCGGGCACGGCTCCAGGACCCTGGGCATCGGGCACGGCTCCAGGACCCTGGGCATCGGGCACTGCTCCAGGACCCTGGGCATCAGGCACCGCTCCAGGACCCTGGGCATCGGGCACCGCTCCAGGACCCCGGGCATCGGGCACCGCTCCAGGACCCCGGGCACCGCTCCAGGGGTTTGCAACTCTGCTTTAACAGGAAAATCAAGAGAGGAGAGAAACATTCTCCTTTGGTTCCTGAATCTATAATGGGGCTCCCTAGCCCAAGGACCCCAATTATAGGACAGAGTGCTTTTTACTGTGGGTTGTGTGACAAGTACCTCTGCCACAGTAGAGACAGGAGTAGGTCTTGTATCCTGACTCAACTTGGCAAGAGGGCAGGACTTGTCACCACACTTTGGCTTGCGCAACTCACAGGTCTGCAGATAGTGGCCTAAACCCCCACAATATAGGCATAAATCTAAGTTTCTGCGACGCAGACGCTCCTCTTCTGAGAGCCTGGGCCGCAGAAAACTTTTAAACTTTTTCTCTCCAACTGAACCTGAGGATTCTCTTGTCACCATATTGTGAGCAAGAGTCTCTTTAGAGGTAGATGAACTCTCAATGACTTCTGGCAAGATAAGCAAAATTTTAGTCAGAAGGTTTTGCAGTTGCTTTAAGGATTGCTGCAAAACTTCCAGTCGCTCAGGTTTCAAAGCACTGAAAGCAGAGTTCAGGGCTGAGAGAGACGCCTGCAGTGCTTGCATAGTTGGCATAGGAGGATTTTAAACTAGACAAGACAAGACTGGATTCTGCATGCCGGACTGGATTCTGCACACCGGACTGGATTCTGCACACCGGACTGGATTCTGCACACTGAATTCTAGACAGGACTGGATTCTAAACACCGGACTGAATTCTGCACACTGAATTCTAGGCAGGACTGGATTCTAAACACCGGACTGGATTCTGAACACTGAATTCAAGGCAGGACTGGATTCTAGGCAGGACTGGATTCTGGACAAGACACTGGACCAAAAAAGAAAAAACTACTATTTAGCTTTGTTTCTTTTTTGTTGTAGGGCTGGTGATAATGTTAGGTTCCTGGTGCTCAGTACAAGAGAGATGTTGCGTAGTGAGTCCAGAGCACCAGAACGTGACGCTGAAATAAGGTGTGGTATGGAAATAGCCCCTAGCAGCCTACCTCCATTGTTTCACCCGTGTGGTCAGTTCACGCCTGCGTGACTATGGTTTCTTGGGCCCACGGCAGCCGCGTTTGAAGGGCGGATTAGGTCTGCCCAACTCCGATGCCCCCAGGTCTTAGAGTGAGACAAGGCGTGAACCAAGACAGGATAATAACAAGGGGACCTCTAACTAAAGCAAACAGAAGGCTAGGGGCTACTAACAACCCTAAAACTAAGTATATGTGCGGCACGCCGCCAAAGGAAAAGAACAACAAAGGAAATGCTGTCCACACGCCGACACATTACTGTTGTGTACTGGCGGTGACAGCATATGCAGAACCCTCTGCAAAACACCAGTAACAAATAAAACCAAAGAATACAGCGGCCTAGGCCGACGGACGCGGCAAAGCCGCTACTCACAGAACCGGTACAAATACTGGCAAACGGACAGGAACCCCCAATGTAGCCGACACAGGCTCTCAGAACCAGAGGACAGGCAGAATCCCGAACGACAGACCGGTGGACACCAAGAAGCCAGATACTCGACCAAGCACAGACTAAGCCACAGGACTTCTGGACACGAACGCTCACTCACCACCGGCAGCAAACAAGAGTCTTCTTAAACCAGAGCAACGGGAAATCCTGGCCTGCAAGACAACTATAAACATAAAATAGGAATGAACCACTACAAGTGGTTCATAACAGTAGTGTTTTGAACTCAGATGGTTCAGGATCTTACTCTTCGGGTGAGATCGCAGGAAAATCTTTTGCGAGCCTCCCCGAGTATGATTCCAGGACCAAAGATGCATCTTCCCGACCGTTTTTCGGGTAGCCGAAAGGATTTTTTTAATTTCAAAGAAGCTTGTAAACTTTATTTTCGTTTAAGGCCCCGATCCTCTGGTACTGAGTCTCAACGGGTCGGGATTGTGATGTCATTACTACAAGGCGATCCGCAAACCTGGGCTTTTGGGCTAAAAGCAGATGAAGCAGCCTTGCTATCTGTAGATGCCTTTTTTAAGTCCTTAGGCCTTTTGTATGATGACTCTGATAGGGAAGCGTCGGCTGAGAGCCACCTGCGTGCACTTAAACAGGGGAAAAATCCCGCAGAGGTGTATTGTACCGAATTTCGCCGTTGGTCAAACGACTGTGGCTGGAACGACCCGGCTCTGCGCAGTCAGTTGCGCCTCGGTTTGTCCGAAGTTATCAAAGACAGTCTCCTTCAGTACCCTGCTCCTGAGACTTTAGATAAACTCATGGAGCTTGCTATTAAAATTGATCGTCGTCTCCGAGAGCGGAGGGCTGAAAGGGGAGCTAATTTCTGGCCCAGCCCATGTGTGTATACTTTCCCTGAGGACGTAGAGGAGCCCATGCAAATGGGTCTCACCCGGCTGTCCCCAGAGGAAAGAGCTAGAAGGCTAAATTCTGGGCTCTGTTTGTATTGTAGTGGCAAGGGACATGTTGCGCGTAATTGCCCAAATAAGCAGGGAAATGCGCTGACCAAGTGAATTGTAAGGGGGTTCACTTGGGTCTGCAATTAATCTCCTCTAACAATTCCTTATTAATTCCTGTAAAAATTTCCTTTGGTAGTCTCACTTCGTTGGTGTCGGCCTTCGTTGATAGCGGAGCTGCAGGAAATTTTATGGATCTTGTTTGGGCTCAGGCTTTGGGACTTCCGCACATACCTTTAGATAAACATATCACCATGCACGACCTGGACGGTGGTCCACTTTCTAATGGGGTAACTACTCACCGCACGCCTCCAGTACAACTGACTGTGGGGGCCCTACATTCAGAGAAAATCGAGATCTATCTTACCCATTGTCCGGCTGTTCCCATTGTCTTAGGTCACCCCTGGCTTGCCTTTCATAATGCCACCATAGATTGGCGGTCTGGGGAGATTTCCCGATGGGATTCCTTTTGTGTTGAGGAGTGTATTTCGTGTCCAGTCCGGGTCGCGGCTGTCATTCCAGAACTTATTCCTTTGCAATATCAAGATTTTGCCGACGTTTTTTCCAAGGGTAATGCGGATATCCTGCCTCCTCATCGGTCCTATGACTGCGCCATTGACCTGGTCCCCGGTGCTTCTCTACCCAAAGGGAGACTATATACCCTGTCTGGCCCGGAAACTACGGCAATGGATGAGTATGTACAGGAGAGCCTGAAGAAGGGCTTTATTAGGCCCTCAAAATCTCCATTGAGCGCAGGATTCTTTATTGTTGAGAAAAAAGATGGGTCGCTCAGACCATGTATTGATTATCGGGCGTTGAATAAAATTTCTGTTAAAAATACCTACCCCTTGCCACTGATTTCGGTACTATTTGATCAGCTCCGTACTGCCGTTATCTTTTCCAGAATCGATCTTAGAGGGGCTTACAATCTCATCCGAATAAAATCTGGGGATGAGTGGAAGACGGCTTTCAGCACACAGTCGGGACATTATGAATACCTGGTGATGCCGTTTGGGCTGTCAAATGCTCCTGCTGTATTTCAAGATCTCATTAACGACGTCCTTCGCGACTTTCTAGGAAAGTTCGTAGTCATTTATTTAGATGACATTTTGATTTACTCTGAGTCCTTTGAACAACATATTACCCATGTGCGACTGGTCCTTCAGAGGTTACGGGAAAATCATTTGTACGCCAAACTGGAGAAATGTGATTTCCACATCACAGAAGTGTCCTTCCTGGTGTATATTATTTCTCCAAAGGGGTTTTTCATGGAACCAAAAAAACTCCAGGCAATCCTAAATTGGGCACAACCCACGAACTTAAAAGCAATCCAGCGCTTTTTAGGGTTTGAAAATTATTATAGGCGTTTTATTCATACCTTCTCAGATTTGGTTGCTCCTATTGTGGCGTTGACCGTTTTAGTAAGATGGCCCACTTCATTGCTCTTCCCCGATTACCCTCCGCTCAAGGGATGGCAGTTTTGTTTCTCCGCCATGTTTTCAGGCTCCATGGTTTACCCATGGATATTGTCTCTGATCGGGGACCACAATTCATTGCCCGTTTCTGGAAACGTTTTTGTGCCTCATTAAATATTAAACTCTCTTTAACATCTGGGTACCATCCACAGTCTAACGGACAAACTAAACGCGTTAATCAGTCATTAAAACAGTATTTACGGCTATATTCAGCCAAACTTCAGAATGATTGGTCTGAATTTCTTCCTTTGGCCGAGTTTGCCTATAATAACTCTTGTCATTCTTCCACCAAGGAGTCTCCATTCTTTTCGGTCCTGGGCTTTCATCCTAGAGCCAATTCTTTTTACCCTCATTTTCCAGTCTCTTCGTTGACCTTAACTTCCCGTCTCAGAATGATTTGGAAAAAGGTGCACCTTGCCCTTAAGAAGGCTGCCTTCCGAGAAAAAAATTTTTCAGATAGGTTCCGACGCCCATGCACTTTTAAGGTGGGAGATAAGGTGTGGTTGTCAACCCACAACATCAAGCTCCGACAACCCTCGGCTAGATTGGGACCCAAATTTATTGGACGGTTCCTTATCGTAAAGAAGGTCAATCTAGTTGCTTTTCGGCTACGCTTGCCTAAATCACTAAAAATTGGCAATACTTTTCACTTCCCTTCTGAAGCAATATATTTCTTCGAGGAGATTCCCTCGGAAAACTTCCCAGGGTAGACCTCCGGTGGATGTTCAGGGGCAACAAGAGTTCTTGGTGGAGAAGGTTTGAGATTCCAAAGTTTCTCGGGGCCGGCTTTATTTTTTGGTTCACTGGAAAGGCTATGGCCCGGAAGAAAGGTCTTGGGTCCTGGATAACAATTTACATGCCCCTAAATTTAAGAGATTATTCTTTCAGGAATTTCCTCAGAAACCCAGCTTTAGGGGTTCTTTAACCCCTCCTCAAGAGGGGGGTACTGTTAGGTGCCGCGGTTTGCGGCGCCGCTCGGTCTGCTTCCGAGCGACGCTCAAGGCCGCCGCACCTCCCTTGCTGCCCGCCCGGCGCCTAGCAACGCCAGGACGCCATGCGTATTGTAGCCGCCGGGTCCCTGGCAACGCTAGGACACCGGGCGTCCACAGCCGCCGGGTCCATGGCAACGGGGACGCCATTGGTGGACCGCGTTCCCCGTTGCCAGATAAAACTGGATTAGTTGTTCGTGCAGCAGGGCAGCTGCACGGCGACTATTAATTAGGGTCTGGGGGCTGGTCTTGCTGGCCCTCCTGTCATTGGCCAGCTGGGCCTTTTTATGGGAGCCAGCACACTGCAGCCTCGCCGGTGATAGCTTCCTGTATGCTGTTCCTGCCTTGCAAAGTTTGTTCCTAGTCTGCTGAATCTGGTCGATCCTGCTCCCTGTGCTCCTGAGTCCTGGAGTTCTGAAGCCGGTCCTGGGAATCCTTCCAGTCCAAGTGAACCTTTTGCAGTCATCTGGGGGTTCTCGCTTATTGGGGTTCTCTTTTGGTTTCGTGAGTAGCGGCTTCTGCCGCGTGTTGCGGCCTAGGCCGCTTATTCCTTGCGTTTGTTTTGTACTGGTGTTTTTGCGGAGGTTTCCGCTTTTCACTGTCCTCTCCGGTACACAACGGTGCCGTGTGGGGTGTGGACAGTGGTATCTTTTGTTGTCCTTTTCCTTTGGCGGCGTGCCGCACATATATTTAGTTTTAGGGTTGTTAGTAGTCCCTAGCCTTCTGTTTGCTTTAGTTTGCGGTCCCCTTGTTATTATCCTGTCTCGGTTCACGCCTTGTCTCACTCTAAGACCTGGGGGCATAGGAGTTGGGCAGACCTAATCCGCCCTTCAAACGTGGCTGTCGTGGGCCCAAGAAACCATAGTCACGCAGGCGTGAACTGACCACACGGGTGAAACAATGGAGGTAGGTTGCTAGGGGCTATTTCCATACCACACCTTATTTCAGCGTCACGTTCTGGTGCTCTGGACTCACTACGCAACATCTCTCTTGTTCTGAGCAATGTAACACCCTGTCGCTGAAATGATGGGTTTGTTAAAGTGTGCATGTCCTGTTTATACAACATAAGGGTGGGTGGGAGGGCGCAAGAACAATTCCATCTTGCACCTCTTTTTTTCTTTAATTTATCTTTGCATCATGTGCTGTTTGGGGACTATTTTTTAAATCTGCCATCCTGTCTGACACTGCAGTGCCACGCCTAGATGGGCCAGTTGTTTGTGTCGGCCACTTGGGTCGCTTAGCTTAACCATTCAGCGACCTTGGTGCACCTCTTTTTTTCTTTGCATCATGTGCTGTTTGGGGACTATTTTTTAAATCTGCCATCCTGTCTGACACTGCAGTGCCACTCCTAGATGGGCCAGGTGTTTGTGTCGGCCACTTGGGTCGCTTAGCTTAGCCACACAGCTACCTCATTGCACCTCTTTTTTTCTTTGTATCATGTGCTGTTTGGGGACTATTCTTTAAATCTGCCATCCTGTCTGACACTGCAGTGCCACTCCTAGATGGGCCAGTTGTTTGTGTCGGCCACTTGGGTCGCTTAGCTTAACCATCCAGCGACCTTGGTGCACCTCTTTTTTTCTTTGCCTCATGTGCTGTTTGGGGACTATTTTTTTAAGTCTGCCATCCTGTTTGACACTGCAGTGCCACTCCTAGATGGGCCAGGTGTTTGTGTCGACCACTTGGGTCGCTTAGCTTAGCCACACAGCTACCTCATTGCGCCTCTTTTTTTCTTTGCATCATGTGCTGTTTGGGGACTATTTTTTTTAAGTGCCATCCTGTCTGACACTGCAGTGCCACTCCTAGATGGGCCAGGTGTTTGTGTCGGCCACTTGGTCGCTTAGCTTAGTCACACAGCTACCTCATTGCGCCTCTTTTTTTCTTTGCATCATGTGCTGTTTGGGGACTATTTTTTTTAAGTGCCATCCTGTCTGACACTGCAGTGCCACTCCTAGATGGACCAGGTGTTTGTGTCGGCCACTTGGGTCGCTTAGCTTAGTCATCCAGCGACCTCGGTGCAAATTTTAGGACTAAAAATAATATTGTGAGGTGTGAGGTGTCCAGAATAGACTGGAAATGAGTGGAAATTATGGTTATTGAGGTTAATAATACTATGGGATCAAAATGACCCCCACATTCTATGATTTAAGCTGTTTTTGAGGGTTTTTTGTAAAAAAAACACCCGAATCCGACAAAAAATTTTCAGGGAGGTTTTGCCAAAACGCGTCCGAATCCAAAACACGGCTGCGGAACCGAATCCAAAACCAAAACACAAAACCTGAAAAATGTCCGGTGCACATCACTAGTTCTCAGTAATTCAGACTCCTATCTCCAACGCAGGTGTAATCAGGAGCACACTTGACCATGTGCCAGGGTAACATCTGCCTACAGGTAGTTACTATAACATCTTTTTAATCAAAGACATATATGAATTACACAAATTATGTGACCATCTCGGGTCAGCCACAGAACCTGTACAATTCATGTTTCTTGTCTATTATAGCAAACCCTACTCTCAGACTGGTTCAGTGTTAATATTTTTGCTGCCTGGTACCAACAGACACCAATAGAGAATTGTTAAGATACATTACGCTCTGTTAAAATTCCACCGGGGACCCGGGGTCTGATTTTTTAAATGTATTTTTAACTACTACTGAGATTAGAGAGGGGGTCAGGAGCAGGATGCTGAGTGACAGGTGTGGTCTATGGATGAGCCAGGTGTCTCTACAGGAAGCACACAAGCTGGAGACAGGTACTACCAGGGGGCAGATATGGTTCCAACTCCCTGGTTTTGTGCTGTGGGTGACAGCACTTGTAGCACACTCATATTTATAGCTCTGTTGTGGGGAGTCTGAAAAGAAAAGTACCCCCCCCCCCCTCATCCAAATGAAAAAGTCTAGATCCTCCTACATTCCATTACCCTTGATTCTAAAAATATTGATGCTAAAATTAGTCTGCAATACCGAGGAGTGGTTGTAGCCGTGGTCAGATAAGAGCCGATCCTCTTTGAACTGTATATTTTGTTTTAGCTAGACATAGCACAATCTGATGTGAACTCTCCTACGCTTGTCCTATATCAGTTTCCTGGCACAGAGCTGGTGCAGCAGTTACACCAAGGGGTGTGGTGGTCTGTGATCTCATCAGTTTGGGTACTGTATTAAAACTTTTATCAGTCATGTCTCAGAAGCGAGAGACAGGAGGGTTTCCCTTGTGGAGGCGAAAAAGGGCTTCTTACAATTTGATCGTTGGTAACTGTCCCATTCAATCTGTGTAAGGATGTGCAAGAATGCTTCAGCCCTTTTTCCTAGCATGTTTGCTAATTAAACTAATTAAAACCCAAATAAAAACAATCATGCATTAATGGCCAAAATGTCACCTGACACATCTATATTAAATTCTAGTCACTGTGCACACAGGTATACAGCAGAAAAATATTCATATAAACAGATGTGTCCTCATACATCTAGCTTCAATACGTCATATGACCCAAGATGCCTGGCGCAATTGAGCCACCAGACCCCGTGGGACTCTGCTAGCGTCTGGCATCTTTTTTATGTTTTTTTTACCAAAAAGTTGCAATGTGATATACTGTAACTAAGACGCACCAGGAGAGTGTTTAATTTGATATATGACACTTTTATATCTGTGTGCAAGTGAGTCTGTAGTGTATACGGCTACATCGTTGCACTTTGTATACAGATTTAGACTCAGTCGCACACCGATATACAAGTGTTGCATATCAAATTAAACAGTCTCTTGTTGTGTTCTAGTTGCATCACATTGCGACTAAGATGCAAAAAAATAAATAAAAGCCCAACGCTAGCAGTGGGACCTGGTGCACTGAGAGGGGTTGCTTAGTGGAGCTACAGCTATAATTTATGAGGACACATCTGTATGGTGTAGGTCCATTGGCATATTTATAATGGGTGCAGGGTGGGCTGTGCACACAGGCCCTCTTTTGCCTAGGGGGCCCACACCACACATCCTGCAGCCAAAATGTAATAGCCTGCAAGTTGCCGGAGGTGCGGGACTTTCTGCAAGAATGCACATATTTTTTAAGCGCCAATCTTTTACAAAGTGAAACCAGGTTGACGCTTAAAAAATTATGGCCATTCTTGCACAAAGGGGGTAATTCAGACTTGATGACTAAATTTAGCACATCTATGATCACTTTCACAGACATGCGGGGTGACGCCCAGCCAGTGTCGGACTGGGGCATGAAGGGCCCACCGTGGGGAACACAGTGGTAGGGGCTCATATTTAGGGGTGTGGCCATTCTACAGAGGGGGTGTGGCCAGCCGCCATATTTGTTTTCCTTTCCGTTAGAGAATGCATGGGCTAGGCCCTTGATAGATATATTTATTAAATACTGTTAGTGCATACATGATGTAGCAAATAAATAACAGCAATTCACTGTAGACAATTAACCATAGTCCTGTGCAGTACTAGGTAACATATGTATAATGTATAATTCAAGAACATTAATTCAGACCTGATGGGTGCTGTGCGTTTTCGCACAGCTGCAATCAGGTCTGAACTGCGCATGCATCAGCGCCGCAGTGCGCCGGCGCATGCCAGACAGCCAACGGCTGTTTTAGCCCTGCGATCGCCTTTGCCTGATTGACAGGCAGAGGTGGTCACTGGACGGGAGGGGGAGGGCCGGCGGCGTTTGGCCGTCGTTTAGAGGGCATGGCCTGGGCAATGCAGGCGTCCCCGGACAACTGAGCGGGCGGGTTGCGGCAGCTAAATTTAGCACATCTACGATCAGGTCTGAATTAGCCTCATAGTCTGGAAGCTGATCCCTAGAGGAAGAGGTGGGGGGCCCAGAAAGTGGGACCTACCGGGGGTTTCCCCTGTACCCCTGTTGGCCAGTCCAACCCTGTGCCCAGCACAGGGCTAGTCCGCCCTGCATGTCTGGCTCTGTCCCCCCCCGCACAGGTACAAAAGCATCACACTGTGGAGATGCTTTTATGGCTGAAGAGTAGCTGGCAGGGAGCTATCCGCCGCCCGGACCGCGCCCCCCAAACGGCGGCCTAACGCTGCCGGCCCGCCCCCTCCCACCCAGCGAACACCTCTGCCTGTCAATCAGGCAGGGGGGATCCCTGTGCTAAGATGCCGATCGCATCTCTGGCATGCGCCGGCGCACTGCGGCGCACTGCGGCACCTGCGCATGCGCAGTTCAGACCTGATCGCCCGCTGTGTGAAAATGCACAGCAGCGATCAGGTCTGAATTAGCCCCAATGTACCACACCTCTGGCAACTGGCAAGCTATTACATTTAGCCCATAGTCTGTATATAATTACTTGTTCTCTTTGCTGAAGCCCCCAAATCTCATCCACCCTGTGTCCTTCAAACTTAGCACTGCTTACTATAGCACAAGACGATCACTAACAACACTGTAGCTATATACAGTGGCGTAAGTTCGCCCAAGTCGCCCGGAGGCATGATAAAATGTTGGTGCCCCCCCTATACATATAGGAATATATATATATATATATATATATATATACACACATATATATGAAGAAGTGGCACTCACGGGACATGATTGATAAAAATAAGACTCAGAACACGGTTGTCTCAGATGAAAGATACACACACCACGCCTCATTCAATTACACACACACACAAACACACACACACCTGGGGCAAACGCAGGATTTTTAGGGGGGAAGGGGGGGTTCCAGAATATATTTTATATATATATATATATATATATATGTGTGTGTGTGTACACTGAATTCTGCCCCCATGCAGTCCCGACAGTCGGAATGCCGACTAACAGGTAGAGATGAGCGGGTTCGGTTTCTCTGAATCCGAACCCGCCAGAACTTCATGTTTTTTTTCACGGGTCCGAGCAGACTCGGATCTTCCCGCCTTGCTCGGTTAACCCGAGCGCGCCCGAACGTCATCATGATGCTGTCGGATTCTCGCGAGACTCGGATTCTATATAAGGAGCCGCGCGTCGCCGCCATTTTCACACGTGCATTGAGATTGATAGGGAGAGGACGTGGCTGGCGTCCTCTCCATTTAGATTATAAGAGACTGAGAGAGATTTACTGGAGCTGACTAGGAGGAGTACTGTTACTGTAGAAGTGTAGAGACTGAGTGGAGAGAGTTTACTAGTGAGGACAGTGCAGTTTACTTTATAATCCGTTCTCTGCCTGAAAAAAGCGATACACAGCACACAGTGACTCAGTCACATACCATATCTGTGTGCACTGCTCAGGCTCAGGCCAGTGTGCTGCATCATCTATTATCTATATATAATATTATATATATCTGTCTGACTGCTCAGCTCACACAGCTTATAATTGTGGGGGAGACTGGGGAGCACTACTGCAGTGCCAGTTATAGGTTATAGCAGGAGCCAGGAGTACATAATATATTATATAGTGAGTGACCACCAGACACACAGTGCAGTTTATTTAATATATCCGTTCTCTGCCTGAAAAAAGCGATATACACAGTGACTCAGTCAGTCACATACCATATCTGTGTGCACTGCTCAGGCTCAGGCCAGTGTGCTGCATCATCTATTATCTATATATAATATTATATATATCTGTCTGACTGCTCAGCTCACACAGCTTATAATTGTGGGGGAGACTGGGGAGCACTACTGCAGTGCCAGTTATAGGTTATAGCAGGAGCCAGGAGTACATAATATATTATATAGTGAGTGACCACCAGACACACAGTGCAGTTTATTTAATATATCCGTTCTCTGCCTGAAAAAAGCGATACACACAGTGACTCAGTCAGTCACATACCATATCTGTGTGCACTGCTCAGGCTCAGGCCAGTGTGCTGCATCATCTATTATCTATATATAATATTATATATATCTGTCTGACTGCTCAGCTCACACAGCTTATAATTGTGGGGGAGACTGGGGAGCACTACTGCAGTGCCAGTTATAGGTTATAGCAGGAGCCAGGAGTACATAATATATTATATAGTGAGTGACCACCAGACACACAGTGCAGTTTATTTAATATATCCGTTCTCTGCCTGAAAAAAGCGATACACACAGTGACTCAGTCAGTCACATACCATATCTGTGTGCACTGTGCAGTGCACTGCTCAGGCTCAGGCCAGTGTGCTGCATCATCTATATATATTATATATCTGTCTGACTGCTCAGCTCACACAGCTTATAATTGTGGGGGAGACTGGGGAGCACTACTGCAGTGCCAGTTATAGGTTATAGCAGGAGCCAGGAGTACATATTATATTAAAATTAAACAGTGCACACTTTTGCTGCAGGAGTGCCACTGCCAGTGTGACTGACCAGTGACCTGACCACACTGACCACCAGTATAGTTAGTAGTATACTTATATTGTG
The DNA here is from genome assembly GCF_028390025.1 of Pseudophryne corroboree. Taxonomy (NCBI): domain Eukaryota; kingdom Metazoa; phylum Chordata; class Amphibia; order Anura; family Myobatrachidae; genus Pseudophryne; species Pseudophryne corroboree. The sequence continues at coordinate 75,169,380 of NC_086453.1, forward strand.
ATTGCCTGAAAAAGTTAAACACTCGTCGTGTGACTTCACTTGTGTGTTTTTTTTTTTTTATTCTATAAAAATAAAACTCATTCTGCTGACAGACAGTGTCCAGCAGGTCCGTCATTATATAATATATAATATATACCTGTCCGGCTGCAGTAGTGATATATATATATATATTTTTATATCATTTATCATCCAGTCGCAGCAGACACAGTACGGTAGTTCACGGCTGTGGCTACCTCTGTGTCTCTGCACTCGGCAGGCAGTCCGTCCATAATTGTAATACCACCTAACCGTGGATTTTTTTCATTCTTCTTTATACATACATAGTTACATAGACATCTTCTCTTTATCAACCAGTCTATATTAGCTGCAGACACAGTACAGTACGGTAGTTCACGGCTGTGGCTACCTCTGTGTCTGCACTCGGCAGGCAGTCCGTCCATAATTGTATACCACCTAACCGTGGTTTTTTTTCATTCTTCTTTATACATACATAGTTACATAGACATCTTCTCTTTATCAACCAGTCTATATTAGCTGCAGACACAGTACAGTACGGTAGTTCACGGCTGTGGCTACCTCTGTGTCTGCACTCGGCAGGCAGTCCGTCCATAATTGTATACCACCTAACCGTGGATTTTTTTCATTCTTCTTTATACATACATAGTTACATAGACATCTTCTCTTTATCAACCAGTCTATATTAGCTGCAGACACAGTACAGTACGGTAGTTCACGGCTGTGGCTACCTCTGTGTCTGCACTCGGCAGGCAGTCCGTCCATAATTGTATACCACCTAACCGTGGATTTTTTTCAGTCTTCTTTATACATACATAGTTACATAGACATCTTCTCTTTATCAACCAGTCTATATTAGCTGCAGACACAGTACAGTACGGTAGTTCACGGCTGTGGCTACCTCTGTGTCTGCAGTCGGCAGGCAGTCCATAATTGTATACTAGTATCCATCTCCATTGTTTACCTGAGGTGCCTTTTAGTTGTGCCTATTAAAATATGGAGAACAAAAATGTTGAGGTTCCAAAATTAGGGAAAGATCAAGATCCACTTCCACCTCGTGCTGAAGCTGCTGCCACTAGTCATGGCCGAGACGATGAAATGCCAGCAACGTCGTCTGCCAAGGCCGATGCCCAATGTCATAGTACAGAGCATGTCAAATCCAAAACACCAAATATCAGAAAAAAAAGGACTCCAAAACCTAAAATAAAATTGTCGGAGGAGAAGCGTAAACTTGCCAATATGCCATTTACCACACGGAGTGGCAAGGAACGGCTGAGGCCCTGGCCTATGTTCATGGCTAGTGGTTCAGCTTCACATGAGGATGGAAGCACTCAGCCTCTCGCTAGAAAAATGAAAAGACTCAAGCTGGCAAAAGCAGCACAGCAAAGAACTGTGCATTCTTCGAAATCCCAAATCCAAAAGGAGAGTCCAATTGTGTCGGTTGCGATGCCTGACCTTCCCAACACTGGACGTGAAGAGCATGCGCCTTCCACCATTTGCACGCCCCCTGCAAGTGCTGGAAGGAGCACCCGCAGTCCAGTTCCTGATAGTCAGATTGAAGATGTCAGTGTTGAAGTACACCAGGATGAGGAGGATATGGGTGTTGCTGGCGCTGGGGAGGAAATTGACCAGGAGGATTCTGATGGTGAGGTGGTTTGTTTAAGTCAGGCACCCGGGGAGACACCTGTTGTCCGTGGGAGGAATATGGCCGTTGACATGCCTGGTGAAAATACCAAAAAAATCAGCTCTTCGGTGTGGAGGTATTTCACCAGAAATGCGGACAACAGGTGTCAAGCCGTGTGTTCCCTTTGTCAAGCTGTAATAAGTAGGGGTAAGGACGTTAACCACCTCGGAACATCCTCCCTTATACGTCACCTGCAGCGCATTCATAATAAGTCAGTGACAAGTTCAAAAACTTTGGGTGACAGCGGAAGCAGTCCACTGACCAGTAAATCCCTTCCTCTTGTAACCAAGCTCACGCAAACCACCCCACCAACTCCCTCAGTGTCAATTTCCTCCTTCCCCAGGAATGCCAATAGTCCTGCTGGCCATGTCACTGGCAATTCTGACGAGTCCTCTCCTGCCTGGGATTCCTCCGATGCATCCTTGCGTGTAACGCCTACTGCTGCTGGCGCTGCTGTTGTTGCCGCTGGGAGTCGATGGTCATCCCAGAGGGGAAGTCGTAAGCCCACTTGTACTACTTCCAGTAAGCAATTGACTGTTCAACAGTCCTTTGCGAGGAAGATGAAATATCACAGCAGTCATCCTACTGCAAAGCGGATAACTGAGGCCTTGACAACTATGTTGGTGTTAGACGTGCGTCCGGTATCCGCCGTTAGTTCACAGGGAACTAGACAATTTATTGAGGCAGTGTGCCCCCGTTACCAAATACCATCTAGGTTCCACTTCTCTAGGCAGGCGATACCGAGAATGTACACGGACGTCAGAAAAAGACTCACCAGTGTCCTAAAAAATGCAGTTGTACCCAATGTCCACTTAACCACGGACATGTGGACAAGTGGAGCAGGGCAGGGTCAGGACTATATGACTGTGACAGCCCACTGGGTAGATGTATGGACTCCCGCCGCAAGAACAGCAGCGGCGGCACCAGTAGCAGCATCTCGCAAACGCCAACTCTTTCCTAGGCAGGCTACGCTTTGTATCACCGGTTTCCAGAATACGCACACAGCTGAAAACCTCTTACGGCAACTGAGGAAGATCATCGCGGAATGGCTTACCCCAATTGTACTCTCCTGTGGATTTGTGGCATCGGACAACGCCAGCAATATTGTGTGTGCATTAAATATGGGCAAATTCCAGCACGTCCCATGTTTTGCACATACCTTGAATTTGGTGGTGCAGAATTTTTTAAAAAACGACAGGGGCGTGCAAGAGATGCTGTCGGTGGCCAGAAGAATTGCGGGACACTTTCGGCGTACAGGCACCACGTACAGATGACTGGAGCACCACCAAAAACTACTGAACCTGCCCTGCCATCATCTGAAGCAAGAAGTGGTAACGAGGTGGAATTCAACCCTCTATATGCTTCAGAGGTTGGAGGAGCAGCAAAAGGCCATTCAAGCCTATACAATTGAGCACGATATAGTAGGTGGAATGCACCTGTCTCAAGCGCAGTGGAGAATGATTTCAACGTTGTGCAAGGTTCTGATGCCCTTTGAACTTGCCACACGTGAAGTCAGTTCAGACACTGCCAGCCTGAGTCAGGTCATTCCCCTCATCAGGCTTTTGCAGAAGAAGCTGGAGACATTGAAGGAGGAGCTAACACGGAGCGATTCCGCTAGGCATGTGGGACTTGTGGATGGAGCCCTTAATTCGCTTAACAAGGATTCACGGGTGGTCAATCTGTTGAAATCAGAGCACTACATTTTGGCCACCGTGCTCGATCCTAGATTTAAAGCCTACCTTGGATCTCTCTTTCCGGCAGACACAAGTCTGCTGGGGTTGAAAGACCTGCTGGTGACAAAATTGTCAAGTCAAGCGGAACGCGACCTGTCAACATCTCCTCCTTCACATTCTCCCGCAACTGGGGGTGCGAGGAAAAGGCTCAGAATTCCGAGCCCACCCGCTGGCGGTGATGCAGGGCAGTCTGGAGCGACTGCTGATGCTGACATCTGGTCCGGACTGAAGGATATGACAACGATTACGGACATGTCGTCTACTGTCACTGCATATGATTCTCTCAACATTGATAGAATGGTGGAGGATTATATGAGTGACCGCATCCAAGTAGGCACGTCACACAGTCCGTACTTATACTGGCAGGAAAAAGAGGCAATTTGGAGGCCCTTGCACAAACTGGCTTTATTCTACCTAAGTTGCCCTCCCACAAGTGTGTACTCCGAAAGAGTGTTTAGTGCCGCCGCTCACCTTGTCAGCAATCGGCGTACGAGGTTACATCCAGAAAATGTGGAGAAGATGATGTTCATTAAAATGAATTATAATCAATTCCTCCGCGGAGACATTGACCAGCAGCAATTGCCTCCACAAAGTACACAGGGAGCTGAGATGGTGGATTCCAGTGGGGACGAATTGATAATCTGTGAGGAGGGGGATGTACACGGTGATATATCGGAGGGTGATGATGAGGTGGACATCTTGCCTCTGTAGAGCCAGTTTGTGCAAGGAGAGATTAATTGCTTCTTTTTTGGGGGGGGTCCAAACCAACCCGTCATATCAGTCACAGTCGTGTGGCAGACCCTGTCACTGAAATGATGGGTTGGTTAAAGTGTGCATGTCCTGTTTTGTTTATACAACATAAGGGTGGGTGGGAGGGCCCAAGGACAATTCCATCTTGCACCTCTTTTTTCTTTTCTTTTTCTTTGCATCATGTGCTGATTGGGGAGGGTTTTTTGGAAGGGACATCCTGCGTGACACTGCAGTGCCACTCCTAAATGGGCCCGGTGTTTGTGTCGGCTACTAGGGTCGCTAATCTTACTCACACAGTCAGCTACCTCATTGCGCCTCTTTTTTTCTTTGCGTCATGTGCTGTTTGGGGAGGGTTTTTTGGAAGGGACATCCTGCGTGACACTGCAGTGCCACTCCTAGATGGGCCCGGTGTTTGTGTCGGCCACTAGGGTCGCTAATCTTACTCACACAGCTACCTCATTGCGCCTCTTTTTTTCTTTGCGTCATGTGCTGTTTGGGGAGGGTTTTTTGGAAGGGACATCCTGCGTGACACTGCAGTGCCACTCCTAGATGGGCCCGGTGTTTGTGTCGGCCACTAGGGTCGCTAATCTTACTCACACAGCTACCTCATTGCGCCTCTTTTTTTCTTTGCATCATGTGCTGTTTGGGGAGGGTTTTTTGGAAGGGCCATCCTGCGTGACACTGCAGTGCCACTCCTAGATGGGCCCGGTGTTTGTGTCGGCCACTAGGGTCGCTAATCTTACTCACACAGCTACCTCATTGCGCCTCTTTTTTTCTTTGCGTCATGTGCTGTTTGGGGAGGGTTTTTTGGAAGGGACATCCTGCGTGACACTGCAGTGCCACTCCTAGATGGGCCCGGTGTTTGTGTCGGCCACTAGGGTCGCTTATCTTACTCACACAGCGACCTCGGTGCAAATTTTAGGACTAAAAATAATATTGTGAGGTATTCAGAATAGACTGAAAATGAGTGTAAATTATGGTTTTTGAGGTTAATAATACTTTGGGATCAAAATGACCCCCAAATTCTATGATTTAAGCTGTTTTTTAGTGTTTTTTGAAAAAAACACCCGAATCCAAAACACACCCGAATCCGACAAAAAAAATTCGGTGAGGTTTTGCCAAAACGCGTTCGAACCCAAAACACGGCCGCGGAACCGAACCCAAAACCAAAACACAAAACCCGAAAAATTTCAGGCGCTCATCTCTACTAACAGGGACTATTTCCACTCATGGGTGTCCATGCCACCCATAGAGTGGGAATATAGCGAATGCAGGATGATGGCAGCAAAGGAAGAGGCTGACTGTTAATATGGGCTGAAATCTCAGTGACAGGAGAAGCAGGGAGCCAGCCGGAATGATAGCTGGGTATGAGGAGAGGAGAAGATGATTACTACCTGTCAGCCACTGGCGTTCTGTCTTCTCTGTCCTGTCTGAGCAGCGCTCTGGACTCGTGCTGGGACGCGGCTCCGTCTCTCGCCTTCTCCCTCTGTGGTGTGGAGGTTGTTTGACTGCCACTCCAGTTCCCACTCCCGGCACCTTCAGCTGGCAGGGTCTCGCCCAAACTACACTTGCCGCCGGGTCCTCTCTTGACCTGGTGCGGCACCCGCTGCCTCAGTTCTCACAGCAGCGCATTTCTTTCCGGGCACAGCCGCGAGTCTATTGCCGCCTGGAGCTCTCCCTCTCCACTGCTGTACACTGCTCCGTCTGCCGCCTGAGAGGAGATGTGCGCTGTATTCAAGCAGACACAGCTGCCGGAGCTGTTCAATTAAAAAAGAAAAAGCTAATATAGGCCAGCTTCACTGATATATCGGTGGGCAGGGGGGGTTTCTGGGTCCTCGGAAACCCCCCATGCATGCGCGTATGCACACACACACACACACACACACACACACACACACACACACACACACACACACATGCCTTTCACTTACACACATGCCTATTTCAATTACGTACACACACACCTCTTTCAATTACACACAGTTACACACCCACAATTACACACACACATGCCTCTTTCACTTAAACAGACACACACATGCCTCTTTCACCTACACACACACACACACACACACACACACACACACACACACACACACACACACACACACCACGCCTCATTTAATTACACACACAAATTACACACACAATTACACACACAAATTGCACACACAATTACACACACACACACACACACACACACACACACACACATCTCTTTCACTTAAACACACAACTTTCGTTAAAAAACAGACACACACACACCTCCCTTAAAAACATCAACACACATATAAACACAGTCAGTGCTGCCAATATTTATTAAAGATACCCCCAGTAATCACCCCCCATACACACACATACACCACACATACACAGTGCAGCAGCATGAGGCAGGTGGTGCCAGTGCCTACTAGAGATGTGCACTTGAAATTTTTCGGGTTTTGTGTTTTGGTTTTGTGTTCGGTTCCGCGGCCGTGTTTTGGGTTCGAACGCGTTTTGGCAAAACCTCACCGAATTTTTTTTGTCGGATTCGGTTGTGTTTTGGATTCGGGTGTTTTTTTCAAAAAACACTAAAAAACAGCTTAAATCATAGAATTTGGGGGTCATTTTGATCCCAAAGTATTATTAACCTCAAAAACCATAATTTCCACTCATTTTCAGTCTATTCTGAACACCTCACACCTCACAATATTATTTTTAGTCCTAAAATTTGCACCGAGGTCGCTGGATGACTAAGCTAAGCGACCCTAGTGGCCGACACAAACACCTGGCCCATCTAGGAGTGACACTGCAGTGTCAGACAGGATGGCCCTTCCAAAAAACACTCCCCAAACAGCACATGACGCAAAGAAAAAAAGAGGCGCAATGAGGTAGCTGTGTGAGTAAGCTAAGCGACCCTAGTGGCCGACACAAACACCTGGCCCATCTAGGAGTGGCACTGCAGTGTCACGCAGGATGGCCCTTCCAAAAAACACTCCCCAAACAGCACATGACGCAAAGAAAAAAAGAGGCGCAATGAGGTAGCTGTGTGAGTAAGCTAAGCGACCCTAGTGGCCGACACAAACACCTGGCCCATCTAGGAGTGGCACTGCAGTGTCACGCAGGATGGCCCTTCCAAAAAACACTCCCCAAACAGCACATGACGCAAAGAAAAAAAGAGGCGCAATGAGGTAGCTGTGTGAGTAAGCTAAGCGACCCTAGTGGCCGACACAAACACCTGGCCCATCTAGGAGTGGCACTGCAGTGTCACGCAGGATGGCCCTTCCAAAAAACACTCCCCAAACAGCACATGACGCAAAGAAAAAAAGAGGCGCAATGAGGTAGCTGTGTGAGTAAGCTAAGCGACCCTAGTGGCCGACACAAACACCTGGCCCATCTAGGAGTGGCACTGCAGTGTCACGCAGGATGGCCCTTCCAAAAAACACTCCCCAAACAGCACATGACGCAAAGAAAAAAAGAGGCGCAATGAGGTAGCTGTGTGAGTAAGCTAAGCGACCCTAGTGGCCGACACAAACACCTGGCCCATCTAGGAGTGGCACTGCAGTGTCACGCAGGATGGCCCTTCCAAAAAACACTCCCCAAACAGCACATGACGCAAAGAAAAAAAGAGGCGCAATGAGGTAGCTGTGTGAGTAAGCTAAGCGACCCTAGTGGCCGACACAAACACCTGGCCCATCTAGAAGTGGCACTGCAGTGTCACGCAGGATGGCCCTTCAAAAAAATACTCCCCAAACAGCACATGACGCAAAGAAAAATGAAAGAAAAAAGAGGTGCAAGATGGAATTGTCCTTGGGCCCTCCCACCCACCCTTATGTTGTATAAACAGGACATGCACACTTTAACCAACCCATCATTTCAGTGACAGGGTCTGCCACACGACTGTGACTGAAATGACGGGTTGGTTTGGACCCCCACCAAAAAAGAAGCAATTCATCTCTCCTTGCACAAACTGGCTCTACAGAGGCAAGATGTCCACCTCATCATCATCCTCCGATATATCACCGTGTACATCCCCCTCCTCACAGATTATCAATTCGTCCCCACTGGAATCCATCATATCAGCTCCCTTTGCACTTTGTGGAGGCAATTGCTGCTGGTCAATGTCTCCACGGAGGAATTGATTATAATTCATTTTAATGAACATCATCTTCTCCACATTTTCTGGAAGTAACCTCGTACGCCGATTGCTGACAAGGTGAGCGGCGGCACTAAACACTCTTTCGGAGTACACACTTGTGGGAGGGCAACTTAGGTAGAATAAAGCCAGTTTGTGCAAGGGCCTCCAAATTGCCTCTTTTTCCTGCCAGTATAAGTACGGACTGTCTGACGTGCCTACTTGGATGCGGTCACTCATATAATCCTCCACCATTCTTTCAATGGGGAGAGAATCATATGCAGTGACAGTAGACGACATGTCCGTAATCGTTGTCAGGTCCTTCAGTCCGGACCAGATGTCAGCATCAGCAGTCGCTCCAGACTGCCCTGCATCACCGCCAGCGGGTGGGCTCGGAATTCTGAGCCTTTTCCTCGCACCCCCAGTTGCGGGAGAATGTGAAGGAGGAGATGTTGACAGGTCGCGTTCCGCTTGACTTGACAATTTTCTCACCAGCAGGTCTTTGAACCCCAGCAGACTTGTGTGTGCCGGAAAGAGAGATCCAAGGTAGGTTTTAAATCTAGGATCGAGCACGGTGGCCAAAATGTAGTGCTCTGATTTCAACAGATTGACCACCCGTGAATCCTTGTTAAGCGAATTGAGGGCTCCATCCACAAGTCCCACATGCCTAGCGGAATCGCTCTGTGTTAGGTCCTCCTTCAATGTCTCCAGCTTCTTCTGCAAAAGCCTGATGAGGGGAATGACCTGACTCAGGCTGGCAGTGTCTGAACTGACTTCACGTGTGGCAAGTTCAAAAGGTTGCAGAACCTAGCACAACGTTGAAATCATTCTCCACTGCGCTTGAGACAGGTGCATTCCACCTCCTATATCGTGCTCAATTGTATAGGCTTTTGCTGCTCCTCCAACCTCTGAAGCATATATAGGGTTGAATTCCACCTCGTTACCACTTCTTGCTTCAGATGATGGCAGGGCAGGTTCATGCGTTTTTGGTGGTGCTCCAGTCTTCTGTACGTGGTGCCTGTACGCCGAAAGTGTCCCGCAATTCTTCTGGCCACCGACAGCATCTCTTGCACGCCCCTCTCGTTTTTTAAAAAATTCTGCACCACCAAATTCAAGGTATGTTCAAAACATGGGACGTGCTGGAATTTGCCCATATTTAATGCACACACGATATTGCTGGCGTTGTCCGATGCCACAAATCCACAGGAGAGTCCAATTGGGGTAAGCCATTCCGCGATGATCTTCCTCAGTTGCCGTAAGAGGTTTTCAGCTGTGTGCGTATTCTGGAAAGCGGTGATACAAAGCGTAGCCTGCCTAGGAAAGAGTTGGCGTTTGCGAGATGCTGCTACTGGTGCCGCCGCTGCTGTTCTTGCGGCGGGAGTCCATACATCTACCCAGTGGGCTGTCACAGTCATATAGTCCTGACCCTGCCCTGCTCCACTTGTCCACATGTCCGTGGTTAAGTGGACATTGGGTACAACTGCATTTTTTAGGACACTGGTGAGTCTTTTTCTGACGTCTGTGTACATTCTCGGTATCGCCTGCCTAGAGAAGTGGAACCTAGATGGTATTTGGTAACGGGGGCACGCTACCTCAAGAAATTGTCTAGTTCCCTGTGAACTAACGGCGGATACCGGACGCACGTCTAACACCAACATAGTTGTCAAGGCCTCAGTTATCCGCTTTGCAACAGAATGACTGCTGTGATATTTCATCTTCCTCACAAAGGACTGTTGGACAGTCAATTGCTTGGTGGAAGTACTACAAGTGGGCTTACGACTTCCCCTCTGGGATGACCATCGACTCCCAGCAGCAACAACAGCAGCGCCAGCAGCAGTAGGCGTTACACGCAAGGATGCATCGGAGGAATCCCAGGCAGGAGAGAATTGCCAGTGACATGGCCTGCAGGACTATTGGCATTCCTGCGGAAGGAGGAAATTGACACTGAGGGAGTTGGTGGGGTGGTTTGCGTGAGCTTGGTTACAAGAGGAAGGGATTTACTGGTCAGTGGACTGCTTCCGCTGTCGCCCAAAGTTTTTGAACTTGTCACTGACTTATTATGAATGCGCTGCAGGTGACGTATAAGGGAGGATGTTCCGAGGTGGTTAACGTCCTTACCCCTACTTATTACAGCTTGACAAAGGCAACACACGGCTTGACAAATGTTGTCCGCATTTCTGGTGAAATACTTCCACACCGAAGAGCTGATTTTTTTGGTATTTTCACCAGGCATGTCAATGGCCATATTCCTCCCACGGACAACAGGTGTCTCCCCGGGTGCCTGACTTAAACAAACCACCTCACCATCAGAATCCTCCTTGTCAATTTCCTCCCCAGCGCCAGCAACACCCATATCCTCCTCATCCTGGTGTACTTCAACACTGACATCTTCAATCTGACTATCAGGAACTGGACTGCGGGTGCTCCTTCCAGCACTTGCAGGGGGCGTGCAAATGGTGGAAGGCGCATGCTCTTCACGTCCAGTGTTGGGAAGGTCAGGCATCGCAACCGACACAATTGGTCTCTCCTTGTGGATTTGGGATTTCGAAGAACGCACAGTTCTTTGCTGTGCTTTTGCCAGCTTGAGTCTTTTCATTTTTCTAGCGAGAGGCTGAATGCTTCCATCCTCATGTGAAGCTGAACCACTAGCCATGAACATAGGCCAGGGCCTCAGCCGTTCCTTGCCACTCCGTGTGGTAAATGGCATATTGGCAAGTTTACGCTTCTCCTCCGACAATTTTATTTTAGATTTTTGAGTCCTTTTTTTACTGATATTTGGTGTTTTGGATTTTACATGCTCTGTACTATGACATTGGGCATCGGCCTTGGCAGACGACGTTGCTGGCATTTCATCGTCTCGGCCATGACTAGTGGCAGCAGCTTCAGCACGAGGTGGAAGTGGATCTTGATCTTTCCCTATTTTTGGAACCTCAACATTTCTGTTCTCCATATTTTAATAGGCACAACTAAAAGGCACCTCAGGTAAACAATGGAGATGGATGGATACTAGTATACTTATGGATGGACGAGCGACTGCCGACACAGAGGATGCTACAGCCGTGGACTACCGTACTGTGTCTGCTGCTAATATAGACTGGATGATAATGAGATAAAAATAAAATATATATATATCACACTAGTACTGCAGCCGGACAGGTATATATATATTATGTAATGACGGACCTGCTGGACACTGTCTGTCAGCACTGCAGACTCCTAAAGTAAGCTACTAGTATCAAGAAGATAGAAAAAAAAACCACGGGTAGGTGGTATACAATTATGGATGGACCAGCGACTGCCGACACAGAGGTAGCTACAGCCGTGGACTACCGTACTGTGTCTGCTGCTAATATAGACTGGATGATAATGAGATAAAAATAAAATATATATATATATATATATATCACACTAGTACTGCAGCCGGACAGGTATATATATATATTATGTAATGACGGACCTGCTGGACACTGTCTGTCAGCACTGCAGACTCCTAAAGTAAGCTACTAGTATCAAGAAGATAGAAAAAAAAACCACGGGTAGGTGGTATACAATTATGGATGGGCCAGCGACTGCCGACACAGAGGTAGCTACAGCCGTGGACTACCGTACTGTGTCTGCTGCTAATATAGACAGGATGATAATGAGATAAAAATAAAATATATATATATATCACACTAGTACTGCAGCCGGACAGGTATATATATATTATGTAATGACGGACCTGCTGGACACTGTCTGTCAGCACTGCAGACTCCTAAAGTAAGCTACTAGTATCAAGAAGATAGAAAAAAAACCCACGGGTAGGTGGTATACAATTATGGATGGACCAGCGACTGCCGACACAGAGGTAGCTACAGCCGTGGACTACCGTACTGTGTCTGCTGCTAATATAGACTGGATGATAATGAGATAAAAATAAAATATATATATATATCACACTAGTACTGCAGCCAGACAGGTATATATATATTATGTAATGACGGACCTGCTGGACACTGTCTGTCAGCACTGCAGACTCCTAAAGTAAGCTACTAGTATCAAGAAGATAGAAAAAAAAACCACGGGTAGGTGGTATACAATTATGGATGGACCAGCGACTGCCGACACAGAGGTAGCTACAGCCGTGGACTACCGTACTGTGTCTGCTGCTAATATAGACTGGATGATAATGAGATAAAAATAAAATATATATATATATCACACTAGTACTGCAGCCGGACAGGTATATATATATATATATATTATGTAATGACGGACCTGCTGGACACTGTCTGTCAGCACTGCAGACTCCTAAAGTAAGCTACTAGTATCAAGAAGATAGAAAAAAAAACCACGGGTAGGTGGTATACAATTATGGATGGACCAGCGACTGCCGACACAGAGGTAGCTACAGCCGTGGACTACCGTACTGTGTCTGCTGCTAATATAGACTGGATGATAATGAGATAAAAATAAAAAATATATATATATCACACTAGTACTGCAGCCGGACAGGTATATATATATTATGTAATGACGGACCTGCTGGACACTGTCTGCAGAATGCGTTTATAAAAAAAAACACCACACGAGTGTTTAACTTTTTCAGGCAGACAATCACAATATACTGGTGGTCAGCAGACAATCACAATACTGGTGGTCAGTGGTCACTGGTCAGTCACACTGGCAGCGGCACTCTGGCAGCAAAAGTGTGCACTGTACTTAAAATATGTTCTCCTGCTATAACTGCTCCCCAGTCTCCCCCACAATTAAGCTGTGTGAGCAGTGAGCACTCAGCACAGTCAGAAAATGATATACAGTATTACATATGATGCAGCACACTGGGCTGAGCACAGATATGGTATGTGACTGTGTCACACTGTGTATCGTTTTTTTTCAGGCAGAGAACGGATTAATTAAACTGGTGGTCACTGGTCACACTATCAGCAGCAAGTAGTACTCCTCCTAATAATATGCTCCCCAAAATTTGTGTCTCTCTCTAGTACTCTAGTCTAAACGGAGAGGACGCCAGCCACGTCCTCTCCCTATCAATCTCAATGCACGTGTGAAAATTAGAGATGAGCGCCTGAAATTTTTCGGGTTTTGTGTTTTGGTTTTGGGTTCGGTTCCGCGGCCGTGTTTTGGGTTCGAACGCGTTTTGGCAAAACCTCACCGAATTTTTTTTGTCGGATTCGGGTGTGTTTTGGATTCGGGTGTTTTTTTCAAAAAACACTAAAAAACAGCTTAAATCATAGAATTTGGGGGTCATTTTGATCCCAAAGTATTATTAACCTCAAAAACCATAATTTACACTCATTTTCAGTCTATTCTGAATACCTCACACCTCACAATATTATTTTTAGTCCTAAAATTTGCACCGAGGTCGCTGTGTGAGTAAGATAAGCGACCCTAGTGGCCGACACAAACACCGGGCCCATCTAGGAGTGGCACTGCAGTGTCACGCAGGATGTCCCTTCCAAAAAACCCTCCCCAAACAGCACATGACGCAAAGAAAAAAAGAGGCGCAATGAGGTAGCTGTGTGAGTAAGATTAGCGACCCTAGTGGCCGACACAAACACCGGGCCCATCTAGGAGTGGCACTGCAGTGTCACGCAGGATGTCCCTTCCAAAAAACCCTCCCCAAACAGCACATGACGCAAAGAAAAAAAGAGGCGCAATGAGGTAGCTGTGTGAGTAAGATTAGCGACCCTAGTGGCCGACACAAACACCGGGCCCATCTAGGAGTGGCACTGCAGTGTCACGCAGGATGTCCCTTCCAAAAAACCCTCCCCAAACAGCACATGACGCAAAGAAAAAAAGAGGCGCAATGAGGTAGCTGTGTGAGTAAGATTAGCGACCCTAGTGGCCGACACAAACACCGGGCCCATCTAGGAGTGGCACTGCAGTGTCACGCAGGATGTCCCTTCCAAAAAACCCTCCCCAAACAGCACATGACGCAAAGAAAAAAAGAGGCGCAATGAGGTAGCTGACTGTGTGAGTAAGATTAGCGACCCTAGTGGCCGACACAAACACCGGGCCCATCTAGGAGTGGCACTGCAGTGTCACGCAGGATGTCCCTTCCAAAAAACCCTCCCCAATCAGCACATGATGCAAAGAAAAAGAAAAGAAAAAAGAGGTGCAAGATGGAATTGTCCTTGGGCCCTCCCACCCACCCTTATGTTGTATAAACAAAACAGGACATGCACACTTTAACCAACCCATCATTTCAGTGACAGGGTCTGCCACACGACTGTGACTGATATGACGGGTTGGTTTGGACCCCCCCCAAAAAAGAAGCAATTAATCTCTCCTTGCACAAACTGGCTCTACAGAGGCAAGATGTCCACCTCATCTTCACCCTCCAATATATCACCGTGTACATCCCCCTCCTCACAGATTATCAATTCGTCCCCACTGGAATCCACCATCTCAGCTCCCTGTGTACTTTGTGGAGGCAATTGCTGCTGGTCAATGTCTCCGCGGAGGAATTGATTATAATTCATTTTAATGAACATCATCTTCTCCACATTTTCTGGATGTAACCTCGTACGCCGATTGCTGACAAGGTGAGCGGCGGCACTAAACACTCTTTCGGAGTACACACTTGTGGGAGGGCAACTTAGGTAGAATAAAGCCAGTTTGTGCAAGGGCCTCCAAATTGCCTCTTTTTCCTGCCAGTATAAGTACGGACTGTGTGACGTGCCTACTTGGATGCGGTCACTCATATAATCCTCCACCATTCTATCAATGTTGAGAGAATCATATGCAGTGACAGTAGACGACATGTCCGTAATCGTTGTCAGGTCCTTCAGTCCGGACCAGATGTCAGCATCAGCAGTCGCTCCAGACTGCCCTGCATCACCGCCAGCGGGTGGGCTCGGTATTCTGAGCCTTTTCCTCGCACCCCCAGTTGCGGGAGAATGTGAAGGAGGAGATGTTGACAGGTCGCGTTCCGCTTGACTTGACAATTTTGTCACCAGCAGGTCTTTCAACCCCAGCAGACCTGTGTCTGCCGGAAAGAGAGATCCAAGGTAGGCTTTAAATCTAGGATCGAGCACGGTGGCCAAAATGTAGTGCTCTGATTTCAACAGATTGACCACCCGTG
This sequence comes from Pseudophryne corroboree, assembly GCF_028390025.1. Lineage (NCBI taxonomy): Eukaryota > Metazoa > Chordata > Amphibia > Anura > Myobatrachidae > Pseudophryne > Pseudophryne corroboree. The sequence continues at coordinate 75,184,760 of NC_086453.1, forward strand.
AATCCTTGTTAAGCGAATTAAGGGCTGCATCCACAAGTCCCACATGCCTAGCGGAATCGCTCCCTTTTAGCTCCTTCTTCAATGCCTCCAGCTTCTTCTGCAAAAGCCTGATGAGGGGAATGACCTGACTCAGGCTGGCAGTGTCTGAACTGACTTCACGTGTGGCAAGTTCAAAGGGCATCAGAACCTTGCACAACGTTGAAATCATTCTCCACTGCACTTGAGACAGGTGCATTCCACCTACTATATCGTGCTCAATTGTATAGGCTTGAATGGCCTTTTGCTGCTCCTCCAACCTCTGAAGCATATAGAGGGTTGAATTCCACCTCGTTACCACTTCTTGCTTCAGATGATGGCAGGGCAGGTTCAGTAGTTTTTGGTGGTGCTCCAGTCTTCTGTACGTGGTGCCTGTACGCCGAAAGTGTCCCGCAATTTTTCTGGCCACCGACAGCATCTCTTGCACGCCCCTGTCGTTTTTTAAAAAATTCTGCACCACCAAATTCAAGGTATGTGCAAAACATGGGACGTGCTGGAATTTGCCCATATTTAATGCACACACAATATTGCTGGCGTTGTCCGATGCCACAAATCCACAGGAGAGTCCAATTGGGGTAAGCCATTCCGCGATGATCTTCCTCAGTTGCCGTAAGAGGTTTTCAGCTGTGTGCGTATTCTGGAAAGCGGTGATACAAAGCGTAGCCTGCCTAGGAAAGAGTTGGCGTTTGCGAGATGCTGCTACTGGTGCCGCCGCTGCTGTTCTTGCGGCGGGAGTCCATACATCTACCCAGTGGGCTGTCACAGTCATATAGTCCTGACCCTGCCCTGCTCCACTTGTCCACATGTCCGTGGTTAAGTGGACATTGGGTACAACTGCATTTTTTAGGACACTGGTGAGTCTTTTTCTGACGTCCGTGTACATTCTCGGTATCGCCTGCCTAGAGAAGTGGAACCTAGATGGTATTTGGTAACGGGGGCACACTGCCTCAATAAATTGTCTAGTTCCCTGTGAACTAACGGCGGATACCGGACGCACGTCTAACACCAACATAGTTGTCAAGGACTCAGTTATCCGCTTTGCAGTAGGATGACTGCTGTGATATTTCATCTTCCTCGCAAAGGACTGTTGAACAGTCAATTGCTTACTGGAAGTAGTACAAGTGGGCTTACGACTTCCCCTCTGGGATGACCATCGACTCCCAGCGGCAACAACAGCAGCGCCAGCAGCAGTAGGCGTTACACGCAAGGATGCATCGGAGGAATCCCAGGCAGGAGAGGACTCGTCAGAATTGCCAGTGACATGGCCTGCAGGACTATTGGCATTCCTGGGGAAGGAGGAAATTGACACTGAGGGAGTTGGTGGGGTGGTTTGCGTGAGCTTGGTTACAAGAGGAAGGGATTTACTGGTCAGTGGACTGCTTCCGCTGTCACCCAAAGTTTTTGAACTTGTCACTGACTTATTATGAATGCGCTGCAGGTGACGTATAAGGGAGGATGTTCCGAGGTGGTTAACGTCCTTACCCCTACTTATTACAGCTTGACAAAGGGAACACACGGCTTGACACCTGTTGTCCGCATTTCTGGTGAAATACCTCCACACCGAAGAGCTGATTTTTTTGGTATTTTCACCTGGCATGTCAACGGCCATATTCCTCCCACGGACAACAGGTGTCTCCCCGGGTGCCTGACTTAAACAAACCACCTCACCATCAGAATCCTCCTGGTCAATTTCCTCCCCAGCGCCAGCAACACCCATATCCTCCTCATCCTGGTGTACTTCAACACTGACATCTTCAATCTGACTATCAGGAACTGGACTGCGGGTGCTCCTTCCAGCACTTGCAGGGGGCGTGCAAATGGTGGAAGGCGCATGCTCTTCACGTCCAGTGTTGGGAAGGTCAGGCATCGCAACCGACACAATTGGACTCTCCTTGTGGATTTGGGATTTCGAAGAATGCACAGTTCTTTGCTGTGCTGCTTTTGCCAGCTTGAGTCTTTTCATTTTTCTAGCGAGAGGCTGAGTGCTTCCATCCTCATGTGAAGCTGAACCACTAGCCATGAACATAGGCCAGGGCCTCAGCCGTTCCTTGCCACTCCGTGTGGTAAATGGCATATTGGCAAGTTTACGCTTCTCCTCCGACAATTTTATTTTAGGTTTTGGAGTCCTTTTTTTACTGATATTTGGTGTTTTGGATTTGACATGCTCTGTACTATGACATTGGGCATCGGCCTTGGCAGACGACGTTGCTGGCATTTCATCGTCTCGGCCATGACTAGTGGCAGCAGCTTCAGCACGAGGTGGAAGTGGATCTTGATCTTTCCCTAATTTTGGAACCTCAACATTTTTGTTCTCCATATTTTAATAGGCACAACTAAAAGGCACCTCAGGTAAACAATGGAGATGGATGGATTGGATACTAGTATACAATTATGGACGGGCTGCCGAGTGCCGACACAGAGGTAGCCACAGCCGTGAACTACCGCACTGTACTGTGTCTGCTGCTAATATATAGACTGGTTGATAAAGAGATAGTATACTCGTAACTAGTATGTATGTATAAAGAAAGAAAAAAAAACCACGGTTAGGTGGTATATACAATTATGGACGGGCTGCCGAGTGCCGACACAGAGGTAGCCACAGCCGTGAACTACCGCACTGTACTGTGTCTGCTGCTAATATATAGACTGGTTGATAAAGAGATAGTATACTCGTAACTAGTATGTATGTATAAAGAAAGAAAAAAAAACCACGGTTAGGTGGTATATACAATTATGGACGGGCTGCCGAGTGCCGACACAGAGGTAGCCACAGCCGTGAACTACCGCACTGTACTGTGTCTGCTGCTAATATAGACTGGTTGATAAAGAGATAGTATACTCGTAACTAGTATGTATGTATAAAGAAAGAAAAAAAAACCACGGTTAGGTGGTATATACAATTATGGACGGGCTGCCGAGTGCCGACACAGAGGTAGCCACAGCCGTGAACTACCGCACTGTACTGTGTCTGCTGCTAATATATAGACTGGTTGATAAAGAGATAGTATACTCGTAACTAGTATGTATGTATAAAGAAAGAAAAAAAAACCACGGTTAGGTGGTGTATACAATTATGGACGGGCTGCCGAGTGCCGACACAGAGGTAGCCACAGCCGTGAACTACCGCACTGTACTGTGTCTGCTGCTAATATATAGACTGGTTGATAAAGAGATAGTATACTCGTAACTAGTATGTATGTATAAAGAAAGAAAAAAAAACCACGGTTAGGTGGTATATACAATTATGGACGGGCTGCCGAGTGCCGACACAGAGGTAGCCACAGCCGTGAACTACCGCACTGTACTGTGTCTGCTGCTAATATATAGACTGGTTGATAAAGAGATAGTATACTCGTAACTAGTATGTATGTATAAAGAAAGAAAAAAAAACCACGGTTAGGTGGTATATACAATTATGGACGGGCTGCCGAGTGCCGACACAGAGGTAGCCACAGCCGTGAACTACCGCACTGTACTGTGTCTGCTGCTAATATATAGACTGGTTGATAAAGAGATAGTATACTCGTAACTAGTATGTATGTATAAAGAAAGAAAAAAAAACCACGGTTAGGTGGTATATACAATTATGGACGGGCTGCCGAGTGCCGACACAGAGGTAGCCACAGCCGTGAACTACCGCACTGTACTGTGTCTGCTGCTAATATATAGACTGGTTGATAAAGAGATAGTATACTCGTAACTAGTATGTATGTATAAAGAAAGAAAAAAAAAACACGGTTAGGTGGTATATACAATTATGGACGGGCTGCCGAGTGCCGACACAGAGGTAGCCACAGCCGTGAACTACCGCACTGTACTGTGTCTGCTGCTAATATAGACTGGTTGATAAAGAGATAGTATACTCGTAACTAGTATGTATGTATAAAGAAAGAAAAAAAAACCACGGTTAGGTGGTATATACAATTATGGACGGGCTGCCGAGTGCCGACACAGAGGTAGCCACAGCCGTGAACTACCGCACTGTACTGTGTCTGCTGCTAATATATAGACTGGTTGATAAAGAGATAGTATACTCGTAACTAGTATGTATGTATAAAGAAAGAAAAAAAAACCACGGTTAGGTGGTATATACAATTATGGACGGGCTGCCGAGTGCCGACACAGAGGTAGCCACAGCCGTGAACTACCGCACTGTACTGTGTCTGCTGCTAATATATAGACTGGTTGATAAAGAGATAGTATACTCGTAACTAGTATGTATGTATAAAGAAAGAAAAAAAAACCACGGTTAGGTGGTATATACAATTATGGACGGGCTGCCGAGTGCCGACACAGAGGTAGCCACAGCCGTGAACTACCGCACTGTACTGTGTCTGCTGCTAATATATAGACTGGTTGATAAAGAGATAGTATACTCGTAACTAGTATGTATGTATAAAGAAAGAAAAAAAAACCACGGTTAGGTGGTATATACAATTATGGACGGGCTGCCGAGTGCCGACACAGAGGTAGCCACAGCCGTGAACTACCGCACTGTACTGTGTCTGCTGCTAATATAGACTGGTTGATAAAGAGATAGTATACTCGTAACTAGTATGTATGTATAAAGAAAGAAAAAAAAACCACGGTTAGGTGGTATATACAATTATGGACGGGCTGCCGAGTGCCGACACAGAGGTAGCCACAGCCGTGAACTACCGCACTGTACTGTGTCTGCTGCTAATATATAGACTGGTTGATAAAGAGATAGTATACTCGTAACTAGTATGTATGTATAAAGAAAGAAAAAAAAAACACGGTTAGGTGGTATATACAATTATGGACGGGCTGCCGAGTGCCGACACAGAGGTAGCCACAGCCGTGAACTACCGCACTGTACTGTGTCTGCTGCTAATATATAGACTGGTTGATAAAGAGATAGTATACTCGTAACTAGTATGTATGTATAAAGAAAGAAAAAAAAACCACGGTTAGGTGGTATATACAATTATGGACGGGCTGCCGAGTGCCGACACAGAGGTAGCCACAGCCGTGAACTACCGCACTGTACTGTGTCTGCTGCTAATATATAGACTGGTTGATAAAGAGATAGTATACTCGTAACTAGTATGTATGTATAAAGAAAGAAAAAAAAACCACGGTTAGGTGGTATATACAATTATGGACGGGCTGCCGAGTGCCGACACAGAGGTAGCCACAGCCGTGAACTACCGCACTGTACTGTGTCTGCTGCTAATATATAGACTGGTTGATAAAGAGATAGTATACTCGTAACTAGTATGTATGTATAAAGAAAGAAAAAAAAACCACGGTTAGGTGGTATATACAATTATGGACGGGCTGCCGAGTGCCGACACAGAGGTAGCCACAGCCGTGAACTACCGCACTGTACTGTGTCTGCTGCTAATATAGACTGGTTGATAAAGAGATAGTATACTACTAATATTATATATACTGGTGGTCAGGTCACTGGTCACTAGTCACACTGGCAGTGGCACTCCTGCAGCAAAAGTGTGCACTGTTTAATTTTAATATAATATTATGTACTCCTGGCTCCTGCTATAACCTATAACTGGCACTGCAGTAGTGCTCCCCAGTCTCCCCCACAATTATAAGCTGTGTGAGCTGAGCAGTCAGACAGATATATAATATATATAGATGATGCAGCACACTGGCCTGAGCCTGAGCAGTGCACACAGATATGGTATGTGACTGACTGAGTCACTGTGTGTATCGCTTTTTTCAGGCAGAGAACGGATATATTAAATAAACTGCACTGTGTGTCTGGTGGTCACTCACTATATAATATATCATGTACTCCTGGCTCCTGCTATAACCTATAACTGGCACTGCAGTAGTGCTCCCCAGTCTCCCCCACAATTATAAGCTGTGTGAGCTGAGCAGTCAGACAGATATATATAATATTATATATAGATAATAGATGATGCAGCACACTGGCCTGAGCCTGAGCAGTGCACACAGATATGGTATGTGACTGAGTCACTGTGTGCTGTGTATCGCTTTTTTCAGGCAGAGAACGGATTATAAATAAAACTGGTGGTCACTGGTCACTATCAGCAAAACTCTGCACTGTACTGAGTACTCCTAATGCTCCCCAATTAGTAAATCAAGTGTCTCTCTAATCTATTCTAAACGGAGAGGACGCCAGCCACGTCCTCTCCCTATCAATCTCAATGCACGTGTGAAAATGGCGGCGACGCGCGGCTCCTTATATAGAATCCGAGTCTCGCGATAGAATCCGAGCCTCGCGAGAATCCGACAGCGTCATGATGACGTTCGGGCGCGCTCGGGTTAACCGAGCAAGGCGGGAAGATCCGAGTCGCTCGGACCCGTGAAAAAAAACATGAAGTTCTGGCGGGTTCGGATTCAGAGAAACCGAACCCGCTCATCTCTAGTGAAAATGGCGGCGACGCACGGCTCCTTATATAGAATCCGAGTCTCGCGATAGAATACGAGCCTAGCGAGAATCCGACAGCGGGATGATGACGTTCGGGCGCGCTCGGGTTAACCGAGCAAGGCGGGAAGATCCGAGTCGCTCGGCCCCGTGTAAAAAAACCTGAAGTTCGGGCGGGTTCGGATTCCGAGGAACCGAACCCGCTCATCTCTAGTGCCTACCTGCGGCTAGCAGCAGGACGGGGGAAGAGAGGGTTGTGTCTATGTTGCCTTCGTGCAAAGGACCTGGACGTGACAAAACGAGTGGGCAGGAGACAACTTCCGCCCTTACAGCTCCTAAATGTTTCCTTCGTTCTCCGTTCGTTTAGGGTATTTTTTTTTTCTATGCAGCATTGGACCCCTCGCGGGCTCGCTTCGCTCGCCACGCATCGGGCTTGGTGTCTCGCTTCGCTCGCCACACTTTTCTATTCCAAATAGATTGTGACATGGACCCAGGGGGTTATGGGAAAGGTCCTTAGCGCGAAGAGAATCTAGACGCAACCGGGAAGAGAGATCTTCAGCCGGCCAGCTCTATTTGAAGTGCTGGAAGCAGCTGTGTGCTGGAGCTCCCCCTAGCTGCAGCCAGCTGCCAGCACGTCTCTGTGGATACGAGGAGGCAGCTGCTGCAGCCGTGTCACTGATGGATTGTCGGGCAGTGGAGGCAATGGAGGACAGGTGCCCCCTTGAGGTCAGGAGCCCGGCGGCAGCCGACTCCACTGCCTCCCACAGTTCCGCCACTGGCTATATGCCTGTTGATACAGTAATACCGCTTTCACATCGCTAACCCGGTAAAGAACCGGCTTTTGAACACGCTTCCGACCCGGGTCTGAACACGCTATACCCCTTTCACATCGCAGTTTGGAGCCGTGTTATTACCGGGTTATTCCCGGGTTGGTGCCTTTCACACTGAACCCGGTTCACCCTTTGAAAACATTTGTGATGCCATTATAAATGGACTTTTCTGTCTCCTATTGATGAGGTTTGAAAGGTATTACAAGGAGGGGCTGGGGAGTGCTCAGTAGTGCAGCAATCATGGCCGACACAGCACATGTCTCACAGCACAGGCCTGTCTTGTTTCTGCTGCTGCTATGCTGGAGGATAAGCTAACCGGTGTTGCAAGTGCTGTGTGGCCAAATATGGTGGCACACTGCTCATAATATTGCCACTCCATACGGGCAGCACCACTTCTGTTTCTGTTGTGGTCGTGGACCTTATGGAAATTCCTTTTAAGGGCATTTAGTTTATTGATTACCTGCTGGGAGGTACGGTGGAATCCAGAGGCTGCAAGCATCTTCGTTATGTTTTTGTATGTGATTGCATCCTTAACAGTCCCTGTCATTTGGTGGGTGATTTCCGACTCCCCTCTTATCCGTAACAGCTCCCTAACCTCATCCTCACTCCAGTTTGCCATATTCTCCAAGCACTGTAGCAATGCAGCACTGTGAATGTAGTATGAATAAAAACACACTGTTTAAAGCGTGCTGCCTGTTTATTTCCGGGTTCAGACAGGTGACATCATGCAGGGAGACAACCTATCATCTCCTTTTTAAGATTACCGGGTTGAATATAGCGGGTCTGAGGCTTCACACTGCCAAATGAACCGTTTCTGAACCGTGTAGGATCCTTCTTTTTACACGGGTTGAAATACCGGGTTGTTTGACACGGTAAATTCATAATGGCGCTTTCACACTGCACCTCAAACCGGGTTGACACGGCTCAAACTCGGCAATATACCGGGTTATTTTTGCGATGTGAAAGGGGTATAAGTAATATTTGTTTGTGTTTGTTACTAAAATCAGATAAATGTCACTATTTGACTGAAATTCTGAAATGGTGTATTTAATGATTTTTGTGGTAAAATGTCATGATATGCACCCTAATATACTACCAAAACGGAATATTGACATTCGGAATGTCCACACCAGAATGTCAACATGGCCTGAATATAGACATTCAGAATGCTGACGTGGACATAATTTCGACATTGCTAGAATGTCAACAGTCAGCATGTTGACATGGGATTTTCTGCACATTTCACACCTAACCCTAACTGCATCCTAACCCTGACCCTAACCACAGCCCAACCTGACCCTAACTGAACCCTAACCCTGACCCTAACTGCAGCCTAACTCTGACCCTAACTGAACCCTAACCCTAGTCCTTAAATGGTCTGTCAAAATTGTGCCTGTTGACCCTCACAATGTTGACAATTTGAATACTTACCCCAAAAATTATATAAAAAAATTTGCTGGAGATACATGTTGAAATTTTACGGGTAACCACACCATGTTTGCCCTAAAGGGAGGTTTAGGGTAAGGCACAGGGAGAGAAATATTCACCCGAATGTAGAAGTATCACATGTCCATGCCAGAAGTGACTCTCATAGCACCTCTGGGACCCAGATGAAAATGATGGAGCTGCCGCTGCAGCTAGGAGATGGTCAGAAGTAGATGTGCGCCTGGCCCTTATTTCGGGTTTTGGTTTTGGATTGGTTTAGCCAAAACCGCCCTTGTGTGTTTTGGTTTTGGTTTTAATTTTTTATCTAAAAAAATCATAAAAACAGCTAAAATCACAGAATATGTGGGTATTTTTGTTCCTACAGTATTATTAACCTCAATAACATTAATTTCCTCTCATTTCCAGTCTATTTTGAACACCTCACACTATTGTTTTTATACAGTTTAGGCCAAACGGTTGCACCAAGGTAGCTGTATGACTAAGCTAAGTAACAGAAGTGGGCAGCAAACATTTGGCACACCTACGAGTGGCACTGCAGTGGCAGACAGGATATCAGTTTTATAAACTATGCCAAAGTAATGCTCCAAAGAGCACATAATGCAAAGAAAATTGTGCAAGATGTAATTGTCCTTGTGCCCTCCCTCGCATACTTATGTTGTATATAAATTAAACAGGACATGCAAAGTTTAACAAACCAATTTCTTCAGTGAGAGGGACCATCACTTGTGGCTGAAATGATTGGTTTGTTTGGGCCCCCACAAAAGGAGCTGGCAATGGGTAGGACTTGGGAGGATGGACCATGGACATACATTGGAGACATGGAACAAGTTATTAAAAACAAGAATGTATTATTTTGGTTGACCACAAAAAGAACATCCTTAGCCCTAGATGGATGCAGCGACAGGGACCATGGACCTAAATTGGAGACATGGAACAAGTTATTAAAAAAATAAACACAAACACCTGGCACATCTATGAATGGCACTGCAGTGGCAGACAGGATGGCAATTATGTTTTATGCACTATTCCCAAATTTTGCCAGCAACCGACAACATCTCCTACATGCCCCTGTCATTTTAAAAAAAATTCAGCACTATCAAATTAATTGTGTGAGCAAAACATGGAACGTGTTGGAATTGGCCCAGATGTAATGCTTTCGCAATATTGTTGACATTGTCAACTGGCACTGTCCCGTTGCCCTGGCTGTCACGTCAGTGACCTCCTTCAGAAATTATTTTTTCAATGCATTTATTCATTTGTTTGAAAACAAATGACAGTTTAGAACTGATTGGTTGGTAGTTTATCTCTCCACTGTATCACTCTGCAAGGCTTAGTAGTGTACATCTGCCCCTTTGTCTTGAGAATTATAAGGAACTTGTAATACGTAAAAGAGCAGAAGGAAACATGTAGGAATAAACGGGATCCGGTCTGAAGATCGACACTGTCTAGGTTGACCACTATAGGTCGACAGTCACTAGGTCGACAGTGTTGGAAGGTCGACAGGTTTGGAAGGTCGACAGGTCAAAAGGTCGACATGAGTTTTTCACATCTTTTTCTTTTTTTAAACTTTTTCATATTTAACGATCCACGTGGACTACGATTGGAACGGTAATCTGTGCAGAGCAAAGTGGTAGCGGAGCGAGGCCCCTTGCCCGAAGCATGGCGAGCGAAGCGAGCCATGCGAGGGGACACGGTTCACTAATTGGGGTTCCCGGTCACTCTACGAAGAAAACGACACCCAAAAAAAATAAAAAACCTCATATCGACCTTTTGACCTGTTGACCTAGCACATGTCAACATAGAAACCCTGTTGACCTAGTGACTGTAGACCTATAGTGTTCGACCTAACATTGTCGACCTAGACACTGTCGATCTAATGATCCACACGCGAATAAACTTTCACTCAGTATATAAGTTTACACGCGACGTCATGCAGGACTGTCTCACATTTGAAGATCCAGCTCTAAATAGTTCCACTGGTGTCCATTTAGAATAAATGTAACACATTAAAAAGTTTAGAAAGTATTATTTTGTAGTAGAAGTAGTTAAGAAAATGCATATACAAGACCAGTTCATCTTATGGTTGTGGGCAATGATTTTGCTAGCATAATGTTCTCTTAGAATATGTGACTAGTCTGAGCAAATTCCTATAGCCACTTCACTAAATATACATTCATATTTATTAGTCTTATTTTGACTAATTATTATGATCACAACTGTAGGCTACCTGCCTAGCAATCATGGTATTTCTGTTTTCTTACAGTATGTCACTATTGTCTTACAAGTAAAACTAAATTTAGGGAGAAACAGTGACCATAGATTTTATATTTAGTGAATAAAGGCCCTCATTCCGAGTTGATCGCTAGCTGCCAATGTTCGCTGCGTAGCGATCAGTTAAAAAAACGCAAAACTGCGCATGCGTATGCACCGCAATGCGCATGCCCGGCGTACAGGTACAAAGAGCATCGTGGTTTTGCACAAGTTCTAGCGACACTTTCAGTCGCACAGCCGATCGGAAGGAGATTGACAGGAAGAGGGAATTTCTGGGTGTCAACTGACCGTTTTCTGGGAGTGTTTGAAAAAATGCAGGTGTGGCCGGGCGTTTGCTGGGCGTTTACCGTGTCATTCGTCGCAGCAATCATTGCACAGAATAAGTAACTACAGGGCTGGTCTTGTTCTGCACAAAATGTGTTTGCTGCCGCGTGGCTGCACAGGCGTTCGCACTCTTGAAAAGCGAAAATACACTCCCCCGTGGGCGGCGACTATGCATTTGCTCGGCTGCTAAAAGTAGCTAGCAAGCTATCAACTGGGAATGAGGGCCTAAATGTCCCCTGGAGAAGAGTGGTCTGTTTGTGGCAACTTGCACCCATCATATAACAGGATTAAAACCTCTAAGCAGACACCTATAAGCCATAGGACATATGAATATCTAAAGAGAGCCCAAAGGAAACATCTGCTAGTGTAGTGGCAGCATAGGCTCCTTTCACACCAACCTGGCTGTTCCTGTTATCTGCTCAATTACTGGAGATGTCTTGTCACATTAGTGAAGGAAGCTTATTTTGTGGGCAGAACCAATTCCAGGGGAACTTCCCAATTATTGCATTGGGAATGAGGACATCATTAGTGAGCTGACACCATTGAAATGATTAAGAAAAGCTAGGTGTGTAGTGGAGATTCCCATTACTAGCTATTCATATAAAGATAAGAAAACTCTACTACAGATCCACCATACTTGAGGGAACATAAGCATTATCATGCTTTTCCTCTAATCACCCATTTAACATCAATCCCACGTGAAAGACGATCCAGTTTTTCAAAGTCTTTTCGGTTTTTGACGTCTTTACCAGTGGTCAGCTTCCAGCCAATTCTCTTCCAGTTATGCATCCACTTAGTGGCACCTGATAAACAGAATAACACAGCATTAATACAAAAGCTTTCTAACTAGGGCAGATGGATAAGAGTACTAGCGTAGTAGTCACTTGTCCATTAATGGCACTTACCATTTATTGTAAACTTGGTGAGAGTGGAAACTTGTCAAGGTGGAGAGAGAGTGCGTTCAGTGCGGCAACTGGAGTGGGAAGGGACAACGTTCACCAGGAGGCAGGGACAGGGTGCCGCGAGCAGGAAGCTGAAGCAGGGAGGAAACAGGTTCAATGGAGGTTGGGTGGCGCATGCGCGTGGAGGGTCAGCAGGGCGCATTTTGCTAAGACAGTCTAGCGGGAACACTAGGTTTACCTACTGTAGTGCCACCAGCCCAGCTGCCATAGCTAGTATTGGTATTGGCAATTTCAGGGATCCCCAAAAGTCCCTCAGATTTTGCAGATGCCAGCCTAGCCTGAAGCAGTGAGATTTTACAGCTAAAGTGGGTGTGCTCTATTTATTTTTCTAAGGGGAGTTAAACGTTTATAAAGAAGCAAACATGCACATGCTTCCCATACTACTTATTATGTAAGGAGCGCGAGTTCCATCACTGTATTCAGACTATGCCAGAACCACGTCCCTACACAGAGAGGTGCAAAGGGAAAGTACCCACTCTCACTGCGCATGCACATTACAGAATAGGGCATTTTGTGCTTGTAGGCCCTCATTCCGAGTCGTTCGCTCTGTAATTTTCATCGCATCGCAGTGAAATTCCGCTTAGTACGCATGCGCAATAATCGCACTGCGACTGCGCCAAGTAATTTTACAATGAAGATAGTATTTTTACTCACGGCTTTTTCTTCGCTCCGGCGATTGTAGTGTGATTGACAGGAAATGGGTGTTACTGGGCGGAAACACGGCGTTTTAGGGGCGTGTGGATAAAAACGCTACCGTTTCCGGAAAAAACGCAGGAGTGGCCGGAGAAACGGGGGAGTGTCTGGCCGAACGCTGGGTGTGTTTATGACGTCAAACCAGGAACGACAAGCACTGAACTGATCGCAGATGCCGAGTAAGTCTGAAGCTACTCTGGAACTGCTAAGTAGTTTGTAATCGCAATATTGCGAATACATCGGTCGCAATTTTAAGAAGCTAAGATACACTCCCAGTAGGCGTAGGCTTAGCCTGAGCAACTCTGCTAAATTCGCCTTGCGAGCGATCAACTCGGAATGAGGGCCGTAGTTGGAGTTGTGCCCAACTCTGTATTACTTTGTGTAATATAATGGTATAATATATAAATTGTATTGGACACTTTAGTTTGCGCATGACTTAAGTGAAACTTTGCTTGCTAAACAGACCCCAATAAATGACCCAAAGTGGCAATTTTACCCAGCTACTGCCCCCACATTAGAATAGCAGACCCCCAAACCAGTCCCTAGGAAACCTGGCTACAAAACTTTCTTCAGACTCTTAGACAATAACTTACTTTCTCTATAGCGGGACGGGCTTCCCGGCTGTTTCTTGCAAACTGCCTGGCGTTGTCCTCCGAGGCAAACTTATAGTAACTGGCCGATGGAAAGTGGTCCACCTGCTCTTTACACTCATCCCTGAGAAGATAAAACACAGGAATAGTAATATCATATAAAGGATGATCAATTGATCATCCGCTACCGAAATCAAACTATGATGGTGATGGTGGTGATGGTGGTGGTGGTGGGGAGGGGGGGGAGATTAATTTGCAGGCGGATGTCTTCGCCCTGCCAACTCAGTTTACTGAAGCCCGATCTCACACTTACCTGCTCACACACACCTGTAGACTTTGCAAGCAGTTTTGTGCAAATTGAAGATTTGAATAAGGGTTTGACTTGAGATACGGGATTTAATTGAACAATGGGATCAAATGCACCAAATGGTTTAATCAGGCAGCCTAGGAAGTTATGAAAGGCAATAACAGTTCTAGTGAGCAGAAACGGGGTCCTATAAAGAGTTTTAGGGAGCAGACTCTGCCTGATTAAACCATTTGGTGCATTTGATCCCATTGTTCAATTAAATCTCTCTTCACAACACACCTCTTTTTATAATGCATTATATTGGCCTAAACAGTTTTCCTGCAGCTTTTCCATTACTTATTATATTGCTCCACCAGGCATCAACATAGTCATAACCTCAGACTCTCTCCCAGGCTGTACAAGCTCGGCTCCCCTATTGTTCCACATAAATTCTCTAAATGCTCCATATGTCAAATGTCACATAACGCCAATGGTTAGTGTCACTTCTCCTGGTCTGACTCCTGCTGCTGGATCCACCGTGACCATGGCCGCCGCCACCCACCGCACCGTCCGCACCGTCTCCTGAGGTCTGCATCCCCTGAGGTCCGTGATGACGTCCATGAAGTTTGGCGCACAGCGAAGCAGACCTCCTCTTACGGATGGCCGGGTGGGGTCACGTGGGGATGGGACACCGGGACCTCCTCTCCTGTTATTATCGTCCGGCCACACAATGTACAATGATGTGCGGGAGGGGGCAGAGCACAGGGGGGGGGGGCGTATTCCGGGAGAATCCCGGAATCCGGGAGAGAGCAAAAGCCTCCTGGGTTGCCACCAAATCCTGGAGAAGGCTATGCAATGATCATACAGAGACAATTGGAGGAATGCAGAAAAGGCCAGGATGAAAGCTGACTGATCAGTTTGATTGACAGGGATGTGTAATCTGTCAGAGATGCCAACAATGTAGGCATGTAGAGCGACAGTGCCAATCAGAGGCTTTAAACATGGAAGTCCAAAATTAAGAATATGGCAGTCCAGGTACATTGGGCAATGTCCAAAGTTAGAAAGAATCATCGATGAGTAAAAATTTCAGCCCTCCTGGATACTGTCTCACAAGTTACTATGATTCAATGGAACAACTTCCATCAGGATTAGCAAGATATAAATTTAATTCCCCCTCCACCCAATTGCCTGCACCTTTTGGCTACCGATGGTCAATAAATACTGTGTTGGGAATGTGACATCCAGTTCGGGGAAACATGTCTGCGACAACAAGGGTGCAGCATCACGGATGTGAATAAGAGAAGTGTGCCCTCCGTCATATTGGGCATGAACGTCCTGCAACATTGTCCTAATGAACTAGTAATAGCCTTACAGAAAGAAGCACATGCATGCCCAGTACGGAAGAAGAGGGTGCTGCAGAAAATGATTAAAATTTTACGGGTTCGTCAGAGCTTTACAAGTGCAAGCTGCCATGTGGGAAAAATCAGCATTGCAGCTCATCGCACTGTCAGATTAGAGCCAAACACCAAAACAGTACTGTGGTGCAAATGCAAGATCAGGCCTGGAGGTTGAGATTATGAAGCAGTTGTCGAGGCTGATGTGCATGGCATGGCGAGTGGTGCAGGTGCAGAAGGGAAAGCTACCTGTGAGATTACTCAACCTATTAGATCATCCTGTATACTTGTACCACAATCAACCAGTCACTGTCTTGTCCAAAGTAAATTTCCAGAACATTTACCCCTTTGCCAGGCCATCATGCACAAATGAGTGTGTGGGTGGAAGAGGTTATGCCAGTTGAAGAGAGCATGCAGTAGTGGGAGGAAATTACGATCGGAACCGAGGAGACCCCAGCGGAACAAAGATTTGGAGTACTGGAGGAGGTGTGGAAAACCCATGAACCATTTAGTCAAAGCCCTGGAGATTTTGGTTGTATTACAACTATACAACACCATATCCCCACTGGCGATAATCCCTCGAGTAGAGAAAGACATCGTTCGCAGGCTTTGGCTATGTACCAACTGGTAAACAAAATGTTGGAAGAAGTAAAGAAATCGGGTGTCATAAGAGAAAGTTACAGCCATTGTGCAGCCCCAATGGTGCTAGCTTGGAAAAAGGATGGCACTTCACTATTTTGTATTGTCTACCACAAGCTCAATCAAGCCACAAAGATTCCTATTCACTCCTAAGAATTGAGGAGACTTAAACAACTTGGCAAACTACTTTTCAACTTTGGATCTCTGTCTGTGGTATTTGAGGCAGTGGTGGATTGGGATAGAAAACCAGCCCGGGAAATTTATGGAAGCAGCCCTAATGGCGGTGTGGTCTGATGAGGGGGTGGGGTCTGTTGTGGTCCCTCCTCATAGTGCCTGATAGTATGCGAATGCAACCTTCCTTGTGTCTTTTGCTGCTGACTAGGGGCGGATTGGGAACTAAAAGAGGCCCTGTAAAATTTTGTTGAAGTGGCCTGACATGGGCAGCACAAGAGGTATAACATACTGTGTAGCCATGGCAGCATCACTGGATGGCAGAGTTGCTGTACTGCAGAGATGGAATAACAGAAAGAATGGGGACAATGCAGTGTACTAAGGGACTAATTCAGACCTGATCGCTACTGTGCGTTTTCGCACAGCAGCGATCAGGTATGAACTGCGCATGCATCTGCACCGTTGGGAGGGTGGGCTGCGGTGCAACCCGAGCAGCGACAAGTAGCTCCCTGCCAGTGCTCAGGAGCTGCACTGGCAGGGAGCTACTCTAACAGTACAAATGCATTGCCGCTGTGTTCAAGCTAGAACTTCTCGTCATGGTTAGGGCTGTCACCGTCAAGTTCACGTACTGCCTGGCCACTGCGACCATCATAATCTTCACAGACAACAGCCCTCTCTCACACTTACAGACAGCATGAATGGGTGCACTAGAACATCGCTGATGTTTGAGATTGGCAAGCGTCAATTTCAAAATAAATAAGTACCACAAGGGTAGACATCATGATAACATAGATGTGGAGATTCTGCCCTTGTATGTAGCAAGCATCCAGCAAAAACATATTGTCCAGCTGCACTCAGACACAAGCTGCTGGGATCAAGTGGATCAAGAGCAGAGTGCTGTATCCGGACACTGGCAAGAGGTCCAAGAGAAATGCAAAATGATCCAGGAATTGAATTGCCTGATAGACTCCAAAGAGGACCTTATCAATGCCAAGCAGTTGTCTGCAGATTCTGGATTGGTTAAATTTTGGAGGCAAAAGGAGAGATTGCAAGTGCAAGGTGGATTGCTGCTCCGTCAATCAACCAATCCCAAGACAAACCGTTCCACTCAGCAGATTGTTATACCCCATTATCAAGTGCACAGCATTCTGGAAAAGTACCACAATGAGTCAGGGCACTTCAGATACCTAAGAAAATGAGAGCACAATCACAAGACATTTCAATTGGATTGGATTACGGGATGACATACAGGAATGGTGCAAGGCTTGCCACTCTTGCAACCTGAAAAGGACACCTGAACTAGAACAGAGAGTCACCCACCAACCCATCACCAGCACATGCCCACTAAAGTTGATAGAAATGGACCATGTCAAGCTGCAAACTAGCAGCAGCAGATACCAGTATGCCCTGACCATCAAAGACCATTTCACTAAATTTGTTGTCAAAGACTTATCTGGAAGAACCATGGCTGCTATTTTCTGGGAACATTTCACACAACCCTGTGGTTGCCCGGAGCAAATTCTGACCAATCATGGCACTGCCTTTGAGTCTCAAGTGTTCATGGAGCTGTGCAAGTTATACCAGTGCAGCAAGATGAGAATGACGGCTTATCGCCCGCAGTGTAATGGACTCTGTGAAAAGATCAATCAGAAATTGATCTACATGCTCTGAGCTGTCCCACTGCCCAGAAGACTGGCCAGAAGACTCCTTGCTTCCAGAGCTAACATTTCTCTATAACAACTCAGAACACTGCTCCACCTTACTATTTGTTGTTAAGTAGGCATGGAAAACTATACTCCCAGATCTACAATTGGAGGTAACGACAGTGGATAACTACACCAACCCATCTCATGATGAATGAGTGAAGGAACATTGGGAGCAGATCAAAGAGGCGCATGCCTTAGTAGAGCAGTGCATGGGAAACAAACATAGCAGACTACAATATCTGAGCAAAAGCAGAAGTAGGAGACAAGGTCTTGCTAAAGAAGAATGTATACCATAGTAAATTGATAAATTGATCCGTTGTGGGAGACTGTTTCATACCACATCGTAAAGATTCCATACCCGAACCAGCCAACACACAAGACTGAGTGGTGAGAGCTGTGAAAATTGTCCATCAAAACCACCTCTGGCTCTGCACGTCCTATCCAGGGAAGACATGGCCCTCATTATACCAGTGGCAGAGAGGTTAAGTTCCCCTGCAGACAAGGTACTTAGCAATCCTTTAGATATGTTATTTCTTACAGGGTTCCCAGTAGCCTGGAATATTGTGGATCCTCAAGACCCCAGTGAGATGGCTCATGAAACCATCCCTGAAGACATGGAACTCAGACGTTCTGAGAGAAGCACAACAGAGAGACTAAATCTAAGAATGTGTGTCATTTGTAAAAACATTGTCACATTCTGAACAAACAGCCTTGTTCTGTATGACTACTGTGTAGAACTTAAAAGCTCTTTTATTTGTGAAAATGTCGGGTAAAGTCTATACGTGAGGACACGTATAAGTTTTAGGGTGGGTGAATGTGGTACCACCATAAATGTGTTTCCTAAATCAGGGTACCTCTGTTCCATCCCCCTTACTACTACTATTGGATAGGGGATACAGGGTGCTCAGAGCCACGGTAGTTTTTTTTTTATCTCTCCTTAGCTCCAATCTTCTTAAGTGCTGCCTCACTAGTGCATCGGAGCTGAACTTCTAATGAATTTGGCACCACTGTAGAAGCTGTGTTTCACCACTTGCAAGCAACAGCGAAGCCTGGGAAACTTGCCCCTTATTGTGCCCCTGGGTTGAAGGGCAGGCTAGCTAGGGGGTTGTCTCTTGCCCCAGGAGCTCCCCCCCACCTGCAAACTATAAATTTGAGCCTTCCAGTACTTTACAAAGGGACAGTGCACATCAAAAAGGGGTGTGGTCTCACAAGGAAGGAGCATGGCCACATAATAGTACCCCCATTTCAAATTACACCACACAGTAGCACAATCTTATTCACATTACACCGCAAGTATTAATGCTGCTTATACACATAATGCCCTCAGCAGTAGTACTGCTTATACACATAATGCCTACAGTAGTAGTGCCACTTATTCACAATGCCTTAGTAGCAGCGCCCCTTTTATACACAATGCCCCCAGTAGCAGCGTTGCTTATACATATAATGCCCCCAGTAGTAGTGCTGCCTATACCCATAATGTCCACAGTAGTAGTACACATAATGTAGTACACATAATGCCCTCAGTAGTAGTGCCACTTATAAATAATACCCCCAGTAGTAGTGCTGCTTATAAATAATTCCCCCAGTAGTAGCACCGCTTATACATAATGTCCCCAGTAGTGGCTCTGCTTATACACATAATGCCCACACTAGTAGCGCCGCTTATACACATAATGCCCCAAGTAGCAGCGCCCCTTAAACACATAATACACCATTAGTAGCATCGCTTAAACATATAATGCCCCCAGTAGTAGTGCCACTTACACACATAATGCCCCCAGTAGTAGTGCCGCTTACACATAACACCCACAGAAGTGGCACTTATTCACATTATGCCCTTTCCCAGCCCCCCCCCCCCCCCCCCACACACACACACACACACACACACACACACACTTTCTCACTCGGTCTCCCCTCCACTTACCTATTACAGTCTGGGTACTGGATCTGGATCAGCATGTCCTCCTCCGTAGCAGTCTGGTGGTCCCATGTAGCTCTGCCTCCCTTTCAATGCCGAGCACTGATGCTGTAATGGGGGGGGAATGCCGAGATCCTGACTGGATCCCCATGATCTTGCGGCACTAGCAAGGCCCTAGCCACTTGCAGCTGGTGACACTTTTTATTACTCCAATAGCGTCCGGAGCTGTAGTGGAAATGGTATCCACTCTCTAGGTCGATAATACTTAGGCCGACCACTATTGATCGACAGTAAGTAGGTCGACATGGTTTCCAGGGCGACAGGGACTCTAGGTCGACATGTTCTAGGTCAACGTGACAAAAGGTCGACATGAGTTTTGCACTTTTTTTCACGTTTTGTACTTTTTCATACTTTACGATCCACGTGGACTACGATTGCAAATGGTAACCTGTGCCGAGTGGGTGGGAGGGTAGAGGATGCTTCAAGCTGCCTGTCATGGCAGGCACAGCAGCCGACAGCAGCAAGGGGCATCAGCAAGGATACAGAGCAGGGAGAACACCTCTCCAGCATGGTGCCCCCTGCTCTGCATCCCTTTGCTGATCGGGTAGCGTGGGGCATTCCTGAGTGCTAGATTAAAGTCACATTTTCATGACACATGCCAAGGTTATTTGTGATGCATGAGATATGATGCCAGCTTAATGTCAGTTATTGTAAACTGGGTTTTTACGCATATGTCTTGGCTCCTTAAAGCCAGTAGTTCTTTGTACATATGGTATTGATGTTTATGCTGTAAGTGTACTTTTCTTCTGATGTCAATTCGGGTCATGGCTTAACCTCAGCTGGTGGAATAGTGTTTATTTTTAAAACTGTTTATTGTTTTTGTGCAACAAATATATAAAGCAATAAAACAGTACACTCAGTGCATCATTATAACCATCCAATGGATACACATAAGGTAATTATACAGAGTAGCTAGCCAAAGTTATTAAAATACAACAGTAAAAGATGGGTGCACAAGTATCTGTCAAAACAGTGGTGTTGTACATTATAACAATATAAACATATATACATAAATATAATATAATATATATGTAATATAAACAAACAAACAAACAAACAAACAAACAAACACACAAAGAAAGACAGTAAATAAACAAAAAACAACTACTACAAAATGAAAAATAATAAGAAAATAATAAGAAAGGAAATAAATAATAAGATAAGAAATAATTGATGACTCTGAGAGTTGTATAGATTGGTTACGTTGGCCACATCATTACATGATGTAATAAATAGTCACTTGTTTCAAATATGTGATGACGTCTATACTTGCTTTGACGGGTAACGATCTTCATATTATGTCTTTAATATCCTATATACCATAAGTATAAACTTATGCAATTAAGTCTTCCTGTCTATAAAGGTCCCAGTTAGTGTTTTCAAAAATTTTAAAGATCCTAGTCTGACAATTATTATTATTAGGCATTACCAAAAAATTTCCCATTATTGTTTACATCAAGTTCAGGCCAAAAGGTTGCACTGTGGTAGCTGGATGACTAAGCTGAGCAACAGCAGTGGGCGGCACAAACATGTGGCAGTTCACCTTTCAACATGGCACATCTAGGTAACAGAATGAGCACTCCAGTGGCAGACAGGGTGGCAGTTCAATAAACTATAACAATGTTTGTCGTGTACAGAGGAACACAGTGAGCAATTCTCCAGATAGCGCGTAATGCAAAGAAAAGAGGTGCAAGATGGAATTGCCATTGGGCCCTCCGGGCCCTCCCACCCTTATTTTGTATAAGCTAAACAAGACATACACAGGTTAACAAACCAATCACTTCAGAACAAAGACTGACACTTGTGGCTAAAATGATTGGTTTGTTTGGGCCCCCACAAAACTAGCTGCAATCCACCATTACAGGGGCCGCTGTATTTTTTGGACTTAACTGTCGGTAAAGGTCTTCCTCTTCCTCATGTAATTGGTCATTCATTTTGATAAACATCATCTTTTCCTCATTTGGGGGAATTAACCTCCTATACCGATCACTGACAAGGTTCCCGGCTGCGCTGAAAACTCTTTCTGAGTGCACACTGGAGGGTGGCCAAATTAAATAAAGCAAAGCAAGTTAGTGAAATGGACTGTCTGACATGCCTATTTGGATGCTATCACTACAATATTCACCAACCATTCTTTGAATGGTGACCATATCAGTTGGCACCATGGTAGACACGTCACTAATTGCAGGCAGTTATTTTAGGCCTGACCAGATGTCATAAGGTTTTGCTGCCTGATCTGCATCACCACTAGTGGGTCTATTAGGAAAATTAAAAATTTTTTCTGGCAGCAGAAGTTCCTGGAGACACGGAAGGAGGAGATGTTGCTGTGTCACATGCCGCTTGAGCTGACAATTTGTTCACCAACAGCTCTTCTCATCTCTTCAGATTTGTGTCTGTCAGAAAGAAAAATACAACATATGAATTAAACCTAGGATCAAGTATGGTCTCCAAAATATAGTGATCTGATTTCAAGAGACGGACGACCCTTGGATCCTGGCGAAGTGAATGAAGGGCTTGATCTACAAGTCCGACATGCTTAATGTACTCGCTACATTTCAGTTTCCTCCTTCAGTTTCTCCAGCTTCTTTTCTAAGAGTCTAATAAGATGAATTAACTGACACTAGCTGGCAGTGTCTGAATTAACTTCACATGTGGCAACTTCAAAGGGTTTGAGAACCTTGCACAACACAGAAAGTATTCTCCACTGCACTTGAGGAAAGGTACAGTCTCCCTCCTTTCCCTATATCTAAGGTCGTTGTGTAGCCTTGGATGGCCTTTTGCTGCTCCTCCATCCGCTGAAGCATATAAAAGGTAGAATTCAACTTAGTTATTACTGCTTACTTCAGCTGATGGCAGGGCAATTTCAACAGTACTTGCAGGTGCTGCAATCTTCTATATGCACTTGCTGAATGTCGAAAATGTGCCAATATTTTTCAGGCTACAGATAGCATCTCCTGCATGCCCCTGTCATTTTTAAAAACATTTTTTACCACAAAATAAATTGTGTAAGCAAAACAAGGTATGTGTTTGAATTCACCCAGCTGTAATGTTCTCACAGTCTAGGTGGCATTGTCCGAAATCACAAATCCTAAAGAGAGACCAAGCAGGGTAAGCCATTTTGCAATGATTTCCCTGATTTTTTTTCTAAGAGCACCTCTCTAGCCTGGCGTCCCCTGCTCTCTGCATCCCTGCTGATATTCCCTGCTGCTGTGCCTGTTACACTGTATGACAGGCAGCAGCGACAGAAGCTTGAGGTATCGTCCCCTTCCCCCGTTGAAGCACCAGTATTTGGCATTTTCTAAAATGTTACTAATTCATGACACATGCCAAGGTTATTTGTAGAGATGTGCACCGGACATTTTTCGGGTTTTGTGTTTTGGATTCGGTTTTGCGTCCGTGTTTTGGATTCGGACGCGTTTTGGCAAAACCTCCCTGAAATTTTTTTGTCGGATTTGGGTGTGTTTTGGATTCGGGTGTTTTTTTTACAAAAAACCCTCAAAAACAGCTTAAATCATAGAATTTGGGGGTCATTTTGATCCCATAGTATTATTAACCTCAATAACCATAATTTCCACTCATTTTCAGTCTATTCTGAACACCTCACACCTCACAATATTATTTTTAGTCCTAAAATTTGCACCGAGGTCGCTGGATGACTAAGCTAAGCGACCCAAGTGGCCGACACAAACACCTGGCCCATCTAGGAGTGGCACTGCAGTGTCAGACAGGATGGCACTTCAAAAAAATAGTCCCCAAACAGCACATGATGCAAAGAAAAAAAGAGGCGCAATGAGGTAGCTGTGTGACTAAGCTAAGCGACCCAAGTGGCCGACACAAACACCTGGCCCATCTAGGAGTGGCACTGCAGTGTCAGACAGGATGGCAGATTTAAAAAATAGTCCCCAAACAGCACATGATGCAAAGAAAAAGAGGCGCAATGAGGTAGCTGTGTGACTAAGCTAAGCAACCCAGTGGCCGACACAAACACCTGGCCCATCTAGGAGTGGCACTGCAGTGTCAGACAGGATGGCAGATTTAAAAAATAGTCCCCAAACAGCACATGATGCAAAGAAAAAAAGAGGTGCACCAAGGTCGCTGGATGGCTAAGCTAAGCGACACAAGTGGCCGACACAAACACCTGGCCCATCTAGGAGTGGCACTGCAGTTTTCTAGCGAGAGGATGAGTGCTTCCATCCTCATGTGAAGCTGAACCACTAGCCATGAACATAGGCCAGGGCCTCAGCCGTTCCTTGCCACTCCGTGTCGTAAATGGCATATTGGCAAGTTTACGCTTCTCCTCAGATGCTTTTAATTTTGATTTTTGGGTCATTTTACTGAACTTTTGTTTTTTGGATTCTACATGCTCTCTACTATGACATTGGGCATCGGCCTTGGCAGATGACGTTGATGGCATTTCATCGTTTCGGCCATGACTAGTGGCAGCAGCTTCAGCACGAGGTGGAAGTGGATCTTGATCTTTCCCTATTTTACCCTCCACATTTTTGTTCTCCATTTTTTAATGTGTGGAATTATATGCCAGTATCAATAGCAATGGCCTACTACTATATATACTGCGCACAACTGAAATGCACCACAGGTATGGATGGATAGTATACTTGACGACACAGAGGTAGGTAGAGCAGTGGCCTTCTGTACCGTACTCCTATATATTATATACTGGTGGTCAGCAAAATTATGCACTGTACTCCTACTATATACTACAATGCAGCACAGATATGGAGCGTTTTTCAGGCAGAGAACGTTTAATACTGGTGGTCACTGGTCAGCAAAACTCTGCACTGTACTCCTCCTATATAATACTGCTGGTCCCCAGTCCCCACAATAAAGCAGTGTGAGCACAGATATATGCAGCACACCGAGCACAGATATGGAGCGTTTTTCAGGCAGAGAACGTATAATACTGGTGGTCACTGGTCAGCAAAACTCTGCACTGTACTCCTCCTATATAATACTGCTGGTCCCCAGTCCCCACAATAAAGCAGTGTGAGCACAGATATATGCAGCACACTGAGCACAGATATGGAGCGTTTTTCAGGCAGAGAAGAGAACGTATAACTCTGGGGGTCACTGGTCAGCAAAACTCTGCACTGTACTCCTCCTATATAATACTGCTGGTCCCCAGTCCCCACAATAAAGCAGTGTGAGCACAGATATATGCAGCACACTGAGCACAGATATGGAGCGTTTTTCAGGCAGAGAACGTATAATACTGGTGGTCACTGGTAAGCAAAACTCTGCACTGTACTCCTCCTATAATACTGCTGGTCCGCAGAATAAAGATATTTGCAGCCCCCTGAAAGTTCTGAAACAAAGTGAGAGGACGCCAGCCACGTCCTCTCACTATCATTTCCAATGCACGAGTGAAAAATGGCGGCGACGCACGGCTCCTTATATAGAATCCGAATCTCGCGAGAATCCGACAGCGGGATGATGACGTTCGGGCGCGCTCGGGTTAACCGAGCAATACTGGAGTATCCGAGTATGCCTCGGACCCGTGTAAAATGGGTGAAGTTCGGGGGGGTTCGGATTCTGAGGAACCGAACCCGCTCATCACTAGTTATTTGTGTTGTATGCTGATATGATGCTAGCTTAAGCCAGTTATTGCAAATGCTACTGGGATTTACGCATATGTTTTGGCTCCTTAAAGCTGGCAGTGCTTTGTACAAATGGTATTGATGTTTATGCTGTAAGTGTACTTTACTGCTGATGTCAATTGGGATCATGGCTCAACCTCAGCTGGTGGAATAGTGTTATATTTTTAAACCGTTTATTGTTTTTGTACAACAAATATATAAAAGCAATAAAACAGTACAAGTGCGTCATTATAATCATCCAATGGATACACATAAAGTAATTATACAGAGTAGCTAACCAAAGTTATAAATATACAACTGTAAAACATGGGTGTAAAAGTATCTGTCAAAACAGTGGTGTTGTACATTATAACAATATAATTACTAATAAAGAAACACACTAAGAAAGACAGCAAATAAACAAAAAACATCTACTACCAACTGCAAAATAATAAGAGAAATAATAAGAAAGGAAATTAATAATAAGATAAGAAAGTAATGATGACTCTGAGAGTGGTATAGATTGGTTATGTTGGCCACATAGTTACATGATGTAATAAATAGTCACTTGTTTCAAATACATGATGACGTCTATACTTCCCTTGAAGGTTAACGATCTTAATATTATGGGGTCTATTTACTAAGCCTTGGATATAGATAAAGTACCAGCCAACCAGCTCCTAACTGTCATTTTTCAAACACAGGGACAGATGTATTAACCTGGATAAGGCATACGGAAGTGATAAACCAGTGATAAGTGCAAAGTAATAAAAACACCAGCCAGTCAGCTCCAATATGCAAATTAACAGGAGCTGATTGGCTGTTGTGCTTATCACCTTGCACTCATCACTGGTTTATCACTTCCTTATGCCATCTCCAGGCTTAATACATCTGCCTCACAGTCTTAAACATGGCAGTTAGGAGCTGGTTGGCTGGTACTTTTTCTCGCTTCACTTTTATCTCCATACAACACTTAGTAAATAGACCCCTATGTCTTCAATATCCTATATACCATAAGTATAAACTTATGCAGTTAAGTCTACCTATCTATAAAGGTACCAGTTAGTGTTTTCAAAATGTTTAAAGATCCTAGTCTGACCATTATTATTACTAAGTATTGCAATAAAAAAATCCCATTTGTTTTGAAATTTCACAACTCCTTTTTCAATGTACAGATGGAGCAACGCTAATAATTTCTCTGTCTGTGCCTAAAATGGGAGCGTCTCTGTGCACTCCCGGCGTGACTAGGCGAACAGATCGCCTAGTCACGCCGGGAGTGTTCGTATGTGGTGGTGCCACACTAGATGAGTGCGGCTCCCATCTGTATATAACAGTGGATTTTCGATCAAAAAATGAGATTTATGGTAAGAACTTACCTTTGTTAAATCTCTTTCTGCGAGGTACACTGGGCTCCACAAGGATAGACATTGGGGTGTAGAGTAGGATCTTGATCCGAGGCACCAACAGGCTCAAAAACTTTGACTGTTCCCAAGATGCATAGCGCCGCCTCCTCTATAACCCCGCCTCCCTGCACAGGAGCTCAGTTTTTAGTTAACCAGCCCAATGCAGTAGCAGGAAAAGAGACGACAACAGTTAGTAGCCACATACACCACACTTTCACGACAGGAGAGGTGTCAGCGGCTAATGCCATACCAACCCAAAGAAGCTAAGTGCGTCAGGGTGGGCGCCTTGTGGAGCCCAGTGTACCTCGCAGAAAGATATTTAACAAAGGTAAGTTCTTACCATAAGTCTCGTTTTCTGCTGCGGGGTACACTGGTCTCCACAAGGATAGACATTGGGGATGTCCTAAAGCAGTTCCTTATGGGACGGGATGCACTGTAGCGGGCACAAGAACCCGGCGTCCAAAGGAAGCATCCTGGGAAGCGGCAGTATCGAAGGCATAGAGCCTTATGAACGTGTTCACCGAGGACCACGTAGCCGCCTTGCACAATTGTTCAAGGGTCGCACCACGGCGGGCCGCCCAAAAAGGTTGAACGGACCAAGTAGAATGGGCCATAATGTGAGCAGGAGCTGACAGACCAGCCCTCACATAAGCATGTGCAATCATCATTCTAATCCATCTAGCCAAAGTCTGCTTGTGAGCAGGCCAGCCACGTTTGTGAAATCCAAACAGAACAAAGAGAGAATCAGATTTCCTAATAGAAGCAGTTCTCTTCACATAGATACGGAGAGCCCGTACCACATCCAAAGACCGCTCTTTGGGAGACAAATCAGGAGAGACAAGTGCCGGAACCACAATCTCCTGATTAAGGTGGAATGAAGAAACCACCTTAGGTAAATATCCGGGACGAGTCCTAAGAACCGCCCCGTCACGGTGAAATATCAGATATGGGGAACTACAAGACAAGGCACCCAAATCCGACACTCTTCTAGCGGAGGCAATAGCCAGCAGAAACATCACCTTAAGGGAAAGCCACTTAAGATCAGCTGAACCAAGAGGTTTAAACGGAGACTCTTGCAACACCTACAGAACCACCGACAAGTCCCAAGGAGCCACAGGCGGGACGTAAGGAGGTTGAATCCGCAAAACACCCTGAGTGAACGTATGCACATCAGGGAAGGTCGCAATATTTCTCTGAAACCACACCGACAAGGCAGAAATATGAACCTTGAGGGAGGCCAGACGCAGACCTAAGTCCAGGCCCTGCTGAAGAAAAGCCAAAAGTTTGGCTGTACTAAACTTGGAAGCGTCATAATTGTTAGATGCGCACCAAACAAAGTAAGAATGCCAGACCCTATGGTAAATCCGAGCAGAAGCCCATTTCCGGGCCCGCAACATAGTTTGAATGACTGCCTCAGAAAACCCTTTAGCCCTCAAGACAGAAGCTTCAAGAGCCACGCCGTCAAAGACAGCTGGGCCAGGTCCTGGTAGACACAGGGGCCCTGAACGAGGAGGTCTGGACGTTGTGGAAGTAGAATTGGATGCTCTGACGAGAGGCCTTGAAAGTCTGAGAACCAGTGCCGTCTGGGCCACGCTGGAGCTATGAGAAGCAGGATTCCTCCTTCCTGCTTGAACTTACTCTGGGCAGGAGTGACACCGGAGGGAACACGTACGGCAGCCGAAACTTCCACGGCACCGCCAGCGCATCCACGAATGCTGCTTGAGGATCCCTTGTCCTTGCTCCGAAGACTGGAACCTTGTGATTGTGTCGAGACGCCATCAGATCCACGTCCGGAAGGCCCCACCTTTCCACTAGGAGTTGAAACACTTCTGGATGGAGGCCCCACTCTCTGGTGTGTACGTCCTGACGACTGAGAAAGTCCGCTTCCCAATTCAGGACTCCCGGAATGAATATCGCCGATATAGCCGGTAGATGGCGTTCCGCCCATTGAAGAATCTGTGAGACTTACTTCATTGCCAAGCGGCTTTGAGTGCCGCCTTGATGATTTATGTAAGCCACTGTGGTGGCATTGTCCGACTGTACTTGAATAGGACGGTTCTGAAGTAAATGCTTGGCCAGGTTCAATGAGTTGAAGACTGCCCGCAATTCCAGAATGTTGATCGGGAGGAGAGACTCCTCCTTGGTCCACTGACCCTGAAGGGAGTGTTGCTCAAACACCGCGCCCCAACCCCTTAGACTGGCATCTGTCGTCAACAGGACCCAGTCGGATATCCAGAAGGGATGGCCCCTGCACAATCGTTGGTCCTGGAGCCACCAGTACAGCGACAGACGGACCTCCGGAGTCAATGAGATCATGTGAGACCTGATCCGGTGAGGCAGGTCATCCCACTTGGCCAGAATCAGCCTCTGGAGGGGGCGAGAATGGAATTTATTATACTCCACCATGTTGAATGCTGACACCATGAGGCCCAGCACCTGCATTGCCGAATGTATCGACACTTGCGGACGAGAGAGGAAGCAACAAATCCTGTCCTGAAGCTTCAGGACTTTCTCCTGAGAAAAGAACAACCGCTGGTTGTGAGTGTCCAATAGTGCTCCCAGGTGCACCATGCTCTGAGCAGGGACCAGGCAGGATTTCTTCCAGTTGATGAGCCACCCGTGGGCTTACAGAAACCGGACAGTCAGATCTAGGTGACGTAGGAGAATTTCTGGGGAATTTGCCAGGATCAACAAGTCGTCCAGATACGGTAGGATCCTGACCCCTTGACGGCAGAGTACCACCGTCATCACCGCCATAACTTTGATGAAGACTCGCGGAGCCGTGGTTAAACCAAAAGGTAATGCCCGAAACTGGTAATGGAGATTGCCAACCGCAAACCTCAGGTATTGCTGATGCGACACTGCTATAGGAATATGCAGGTAAGCATCCTGTATATCCAGGGAGACCATATAATCCCCAGGTTCCAAGGCCAGAATGATAGAGCGAAGGGTTTCCATACGGAACTTGGAGACTCTCACAAACCTGTTCAATGCCTTGAGGTTGAGAATGGGCCTGGAGGACCCATTCGGTTTCGGGACTAGAAACAGCGGAGAATCTTTGCCTTTGTCTGGTCCGAAGGGACGTCTGTCAGGCAAAATCGATGAAGGGGACGGTTTTTGAAGGCTATGGCGTAACCTCGAGTGACGACTTCCCATACCACGGTATCTGAACTGGTCTTCAACCATTCCTGGGTATACCCTAGATGCCGGCCCCCCACCCTGGGGTCCCCCAGGGGGAAGCCCGCCCCATCATGCGGCAGGCTTATCGGTCTTGGAAGCTGGCTGACGGGCAGCCGAAGCTCTTTTGGGCTTTGGCTTACTAGGTTTGGAAGTGCGGGCCTGTTTGTGATACGCCTGACCTTTTGCTTTACCTGAAGGATGAAAGGGACGAAAGAAAGTACTTTTAGCCTTTGGCACAGAAGGAGCAGTACTTGGCAGACAGGCTTTTTTGGCAGTAGCCAAATCAGCCACTATCTTATTTAAGTCCTCCCCGAACAGGATATCTCCCTTAAAAGGGAGTACCTCCAGGGTTTTTCTAGAATCCAGATCCACAGAACAGGATCTCAGCCACAATATCCGGCGAGCAAGGACTGACGTAGTAGAGGCCTTGGCTGCCAAAACACCAGCATCAGAAGCCGCCTCTTTAATATAGTGAGAAGCTGTGACAATATATGACAAACATTGCCTAGCATGGTCAGAAGAGATTTCAGCTTCCAACTCTTGGGCCCACGCTTCAATAGCTTCTGCAGCCCATGTCACTGCAATAGTGGGCCTTTGCGCAGCACCCGTGAGGGTGTAAATCGCTTTCAGACAACCCTCCACACGTTTATCCATAGGCTCCTTCAGAGACGTGACGGTAGTGACAGGTAGCGCTGAGGAAACCACCATCCTTGCCACATGCGAGTCCACTGGAGGAGGTGTCTGCCAATTTTTAGACAGCTCTGGCGCGAGGGGATAGCAAGCCAGCATCTTCTTGTGAGGCACGAACTTCTTTTCTGGATTTTCCCAGGATTCCTGACGTATATCCACCAGGTGATCAGAATGAGGTAAAACTTGTTTAACCACCTTCCGACGCTTGAATCTATCTGGTTTCTTAGGAGGGACGGATGGCTCGGGATCATCCGTGATCTGTAGAATCAACTTAATAGCCTCCAATAGGTCAGGAACATCCACTTGTGAACCACCATCCCCATTAGTATTATCTGTGTCAGAATCTGTGGGGTCAGTGTAAGCACCATCTTCATCAGACGAGGTGTCAGTGACAGCAGTGGATTGTGAGGAAGTAATGGCCCGCTTAGAGGACCCTTTAGTCGTAGGCGAGTGAGGGTCAGACTTCCTAGTAGTCAGTGACTGGTTCAATTTCTTCAATTGAGCGGACAAGTTATCTGCCCACGGCGGATTATCCGCGGGGACCATATACGGTTGAACCAACATGGGAGGTCCCATAGGGGGCGTTAGTTTAGTAACTAGCATATTCAGAAGTGTGGAGAAAGTAGCCCACGGCGGGTCATTATGGATCCCCATTGCCACAGTCCCACTGGGGGGCAAAGAGCCCCCAGAACCCTCAGCTGCTATATTTTCCTCATAGGTACCTGTGGTGTCAGCAACACTGCTAGTGTGTTCAGCCCCAGAATTGTTACCCTCAGAAGCAGACATATTATAATTTGCAATATAAGGTAACACAGTACAATTGTCAGCAGCACAATACCTGACCAAAACCCCTGCGTATGTCGACAGGGATACAGGAGAGATATGGTGACTAAAATCACAGAGAAAAATACAATTAGAGTATATCTTGTGAATATCCTATATTATATTATTAGAAACCTGACACACCAAGCCCCCTCAGGTTATAAAATATAGGGATAGCAAGTTGAGTGAGAGACACAAAATGAAAATCACCCAGCAAGCTAATGCACACACATATAGTCACAGTTGTACAATGCAGAGGTTATTACAAACAATAATACTGCACTGGACTAGCTTATATATAGCTCTGTAAACAATAGCTATAACACTGTACAGTAAAGACTGGATGTATATAACAGGGTACTTGTACCAGATAGCCCTGACCAAATGCACTGTTTCTTAACTATCACTGTCTAAAAGACATGTAGAATACTTAAGTGTCTTGTAAAGGCACAGCGCTGACTATCAGGCGGCTTTACAAAGGAGGATTTGCCCAAACAGTCCCAGGAACAGTGTAGAAGAGAGAAATGGCGCCCAAACACTGACTGGGAGTGAGGAAGTGACAGATATGCAGCTCCAGGGCGGGAACATTTATTGTAAATGGCGCCCTGGGGCTGGGGCAGAGGCTACAGGTCTAAGTCTCATCCCCCTGCTGGACTTAACCACCGGTACTGTGGGCCAATTTAAAATGGTTTATAAGAGAAACCTGACCTGTACCCTTGCCCTGGTGGTCTAGTGGGGTCGCCTGTATGCCACAGTGTCCATGCCAGCGCGTGCGGCCCGCCTCCCACCGGCCGCGCTGGATCGCAATACAGCACGGGTCCCGCGAACGGGACCCACTTACCACCTGCCGAAGCACGGCCACGCGATCCCGGAGAGCCACAGCCGTGTGTGTCTAACTCGAAGAAAACCGTAGCCTCCTGCTGTAGGTACCCGGCAACCAGGGCACGGGAGTGTACAGCGCTACTGGGGAGAGATGGAGCTGCAGCAGGGAATGACTCCTGACATCCACACTCTGCTGCAGCCCTTGTAGTCTTCACTTTACTTCAAAAAAAGCTCTTTTTAGGGCTGCCAGGAGCAGCCCCTCTGTTATGTGCCTGCTATCTGCAGCACCAACTACAAAACTGAGCTCCTGTGCAGGAAGGCGGGGTTATAGAGGAGGCAGCGCTATGCATCTTGGGAACAGTCAAAGCTTTTGAGCCTGTTGGTGCCTCGGATCAAGATCCTACTCTACACCCCAATGTCTGTCCTTGTGGAGCCCATTGTACCCCGCAGCAGAAAAGAGAATTTGCTAAATATTGTTTTTACCGGTGTTTATTCTGGGAGGAACCCTAGACGACCATTGCCTCTGTGACTATGGTGGTCAGTAATGTTTCACAATATTGTTTTAATCCAGTTTAGGCTAAAAGGTTGTACCGAGGTAGCTGAATGACTAAGCTAAGTGACAGCAGTGGGCGGCACAAACATGTGGCAGTTCAACTTTCAACATGGCACATCTAGGAAAAAGAGTGGCACTGCAGTGGCAGATAGGATGGCAGTTTATTAAACTAAAACAATGTTCCTGCAGCAGGTTACATTGGTTTTCACAGGGAAACATTGGAGTGTAGAGTGGATCTTGATCTAGAGGCACCAACAGACTAAATTTTAGGCTGTCCAAGGATGCACTGGGCCTCCTCTATAGCCCCGCCTCCAGGCACTGTGAGCTCAGTTTTTCAGTTGGTGCTGCAGCAGCAGGTCACCTAACAGGAGGGCTGCACTGGGTAGCACTGAAAAAGCTTTTTCTGACAGAAAATTTCTTCAAAACTGGGCTGTCAGCACTGTATGTCATGGTGACACTTCAGCGCTGCAGCTCCATCACCTCCCAAGCGACGTTGCATACTCCCGCGGCCTGTTCCCGGGTACTTGCGGCAGAGACGCTTCGGTTTTAGGCACATGGTCGCAGTCACTCTCCTGGTTCGCTTGTCTGCTACAGGGAGGAGGTAAGAAGGTCCCCCAGGTGGGACCCACCATTAAATCACGTTCCGTCCGTGACCTAGGGAGACGGGTCTCAGTGCTGGCGTGGACACTGTCACGAAGCAGGGACCCCACTAGACCACCAGGGCAATAGAGCACAGGTTGGGTGTACTAACGCCCCATTTAATAAGGCTCGCTAGTATCTGGGGTGAAAGTCCAGCATAGGGGAGCCTGCGCTTGACCTGTAGCCTCTCTCTGGCCAAGGGCGACATATACTGCACATTTTCCCACCCTGGAGCTGCC
This sequence comes from Pseudophryne corroboree, assembly GCF_028390025.1. NCBI lineage: Eukaryota > Metazoa > Chordata > Amphibia > Anura > Myobatrachidae > Pseudophryne > Pseudophryne corroboree. The sequence continues at coordinate 75,218,407 of NC_086453.1, forward strand.
TCACTCTCTCCCTCACTCTCTGACTGAGATGCTGTGCTCCATTTTCTAAGCATAGTTGCGGCTAGTCTCTGGGACTGCAGGGCAAGGTCTCTCTTGTAAAGCCGCCTGTATACAGAGCTGTGACTTTACAAACACTTGAGTATTCTACATGTCTTTATACAGGCAGCGTTAGTTAAGAAAAAGTGTACCTATTGCAGGATATATTGTATGAGTACTGTATTCTGATATATACCACCAGTCTAGGACTGTGCTGTTTTATATATATATATATATATATATATATATATATATATATATATATATAAAAATCTGTACATATACTAGTCCAGTGCAGTTTTATTGTCATAATAATTATCTGCATTGCCTGTGACTGTGTGTGCCTGTATCTGGTGTGTGGTTTCACTTTCAGTGTTTTTCAGATATATCTATCACTATGTTCTGTACCCTAAGGGAGTAGGGGGGTAATTCAGATTTGATTGCAGCAACAAATTTGTTAGCAGTTGGGCAAAACCATGGGGGTCATTCCGAGTTGTTCGCTCGTTGCCGATTTTCGCTATGCTGTGATTTGTTGCTAACTGCGCATGCGCATGGTACTAAGTTATTTAACACAAAACTTAGTAGATTTGCTGGTGTTCGAGCAACGCTTTTCAGTCGCACTGCTGATCGGTGAATGATTGACAGGAAAGGGGCGTTTCTGGGTGGTAACTGAGCGTTTTCCGGGAGTGTGCTAAAAAAACGCAAGCATGTCAGGGAAAACGCGGGAGTGTCTGGAGAAACGGGGGAGTGGCTGGACGAAAACGCAGGGCATGTTTGTGACGTCAAACCAGGAACTAAATGGACTGAGCTGATCGCAATCTGTGAGTAGGTCTGGAGCTACTCAGAAACTGCAAAGTATTATTTAGTAGCAGTTTTGCTAATCTTTCGTTCGCAATTCTGCTATGCTAAGATACACTCCCAGAGGGTGGCGGCCTAGCATGTGCAATGCTGCTAAAAGCAGCTAGCGAGCGAACAACTCGGAATGAGGGCCCATGTGCACTGCAGGAGTGGCAAATACAACATTTGCAGAGAGAGTTAGATTTGGGTGGGTTATTTTGTTTCTGTGCAGGGTAAATACTGGCTGCTTTATTTTTGCACTGCAATTTAGACTTCAGTTTGAACACACCCCACCCAAATCTAACTCTCTCTCCGCATGTTATATCTGCCCCCCCTGCAGTGCACATGGTTTTGCCCAACTGCTGACAAATTTGCTGTTACGATCAGGTCTGAATTACCCCCTAGGTGCGTCAGGGTCATATATATAGTGTGTCACAGTATTTATCCATTACATGTATTCTACTGTGTACTCAGTCACATAATACCGGATTTAATTGCTGGTGTTGTGTACTGTGTCAGTACAGTCACATACTAACGGATTTATTCTCAGGTATTGTACTCTGTCTGGTTTTATCATATTAAGTCACTCTAGTGTTTCATTTGTGTACAATGTCTAACAAGAAGGGCAGTAAGTCTGCGGACACTCCTGCATCATGCAGAGCATGCGCCAAAAATTTACCAGAGGGGGAAGCTGTGTATGATGGTCTGTGTACTATGTATCATACATCTCCCAGTCAGTCTGCAGTTCCTGTAACAAATCAGAAGCCACCCTGGGCTGCGTTCACAAACCTACTGGGTACTCTGGTGGAATGCCTTACACCCCCTATGGGACAACCTGTTCCATTACAGCCACAAATTGTCCCTATGGTTAATCCGCCTTGGGCAGAAAATTTGTCTACCCAGTTGCAGCAATTAAATCACTCCTTGGTCAGGCAAAAATCTACTCCAGGTAACTCTCGTGTCTCTGGGTCATCTAAGTGGGCTGCTTCCTCCTCACAATCCACTAATCTCTCAGATGTTTCATCTGAAGAGGAGGGGGAGCATAGTGTCCTGTCAGACACCGAATCAGGTGTTTCTGACTAGGATTCTCCATTGCAAATTAATGTCCCTGCCCTTGTGGTTGCTATTAAGCAAATCCTACAAATCACTGATGAGGAGGATTCCACTACTGTGGCTAGGAAAACTGATATGTTTATATGGCAGAAGGTGGTTAAAAAAACTATTACCCCATTCTGACCATTTGGTGGCCATCAGGCAGGAGCACTGGTCTAATCCAGGGAAGAAATTCCTTCTGTCTAAACGGGCCTTGGCTCGCTATCCTCTCCCTGCAGAGTTATATAACAAGTGGGAAAATTCACCGCCGGTAGATTGTCATGTGACTCGCCTAGTGGTGTCATCCAATCTGCCTGCCACCACTATCACTTCACTGAAGGAACTGACAGATAACTGTGTGGAGGGATGCCTGAAGTCTATTTACTCTCTTACATGTGCTGTACATATACCCACCATTGCAGCTTCTTGGGCTGCAAAAATAAATTGAAGCATGGGTTCAGACATTAGAGGAAGAGCTGCCCAAGGATATATCTGACAATGCCAGACAATATCTGTCTCATATTACCACTGCCGCCTATTATATTCAGGAGGCGTCCTCTGAGGCGGGAGTGTTGGCAGCCAAGGCGTCGACTACGTCTGTCCTGGCTCGCCATATTCTGTAGTTGAGGTCATGGAAGGTGGACCTAGACTCCAAAAAGACCTTGGAGATACTCCCATTTAAGGGGGATATTTTGTTTGGGGATGACCTAAATAAACTTGTGTCTGAATTGGTGGCTGCTAAGACTGCTTTTCTCCCAAATACTAATCCTTCTGCACAAACCACTAAGTCCTGGGTGGCCTGTCAGCCTGCTTCTAAACAAGACAAGCCTGCCCCATGATGGGGCGGGCCTCCCCCTGGGAGACCCCAGGGTGGGAGGCCGACTTCTGCAGTTCACCCAGGTCTGGTTAAAGACCACTTCAGATGCATGGGTGCTGGAAGTTGTCTCTCACGGGTATGCAGTCTCCTTCAAGAGACGTTACCCTACCCAGTTTTGCTCCACAGTTATCCCTTCAGATTCGTTAAAGGCGCAAGTTTTACAAAAGGTTGTGGATTCCACCCTGAATACAGGAGTTGTAGTGGCGGTTCCTCTGGCCCAGAGAGGCAGAGGTTACTACTCGACCCTGTTTCTAGTCCTGAAACCTAATGGGTCTTTCTGGCCTATACTCAACCTCAAATCACTGAACAAGTTTGTGAGAGTTTTCAAGTTCCATTTGGAAACACTGCACGCTATTGTACTGGCTATGGAAACCAGAGACTATATGGTATCCCTGGATATACAGGATGCTTACCTGCATATATTTGTTGCCATGTAACATCAGCATTATTTGCGGTTTGCTATTGGCAATCTCCACTATCAGTTCCAGGCTCTACCATTTGGACTGGCTACGGCTCCTCGGATCTTCACCAAGGTCATGGCTGTAATGACAGCCCATCTCCATCGCCAGGGAGTCAGGAACCTGCTGTATCAGGACGACTTGCTGATTCTGGCAAACTCCCACGATGTCCTCCTCAGTCATCTGCAACTGATGGTAAGCTTCCTACAAGCCCACGGGTTGCTCATCAATTGGAAGAAATCCTCACTGGTCCTAGCTCAGAGCATGGTGAACCTGTGGGCACTCCTGGACACACACAGTCAATTACTCTTTTTGTTTTCCGAAAAAGTCCTCAGACTTCAAGACAGGATAAGATGCTTCCTTTGTTGCCCCAGAGTGTCGATACACTCGGCGATGCAAGTACTTGGCCTGATGGTGTCGGCATTCGACATGGTAAAGTATGCTCAATTTCATTCTCACCCTCTGCAGAGGTTAATCTTTTCCAAGTGGGATGGCCTACCTCATTGGATCAGGTCATGATCACTTTGACTCCAGAGGTTCATCAGTCACTGACCTGGTGGCTACAGAACCAGCAACTGAGCAGGGGCCATCCCTTCTGGATCCCCGACTGGGTCCTGCTGACAACGGGCGCCAGTCTGAGGGGATGGGGTGCGGTGTTGGAGCAACACTCTTTTCAGGGTCGCTGGATCAAGGAGGAGTCACTCCTCCCAATAAATTGTCAGGCGTTGAGGGCGGTGTCCAATGCGTTATCTCTCGCCCTGCCTCTGGTACAGAACAGGCCTGTTCAAGTAAGGTCAGACAATGCCATCACAGTGGCATACATAAACCATCAAGGTGGCACTCGAAGCCGCATGGCAATGATGGAAGTGTCAAAAATCCTTAGTTGGGTGGAACGCCATCTGCCAGCAATATCGGCAGTGTTCATTCTGGGCGTTCTGAACTGGGAAGCAGACTTCCTCAGTCACCAGGACGTGCACGACAGTGAGTAGAGTCTTTATCCAGAAGTCTTTCAACTTGTAGTGGAGAAGTGGTGCCTACGAGACGTAGACCTCATGGCGTCTCAACACAATCACAAGGTTATGGTCTTTAGATCAAGGACCAGGGATCCTCAAGCAGCGTTCGTGCATGCACTGCCATTTCCATGGAACTTTTGGCTGCCCTACATGTTCCCTCCAGTGTCACTCCTATCCAGGGTCCTACAAGTTCAAACAAGAAGGAGGATTTCTACTTCTAGCTTCAGCGTGGCCCAGACAGCATTGATTCTCAGACCAGCAGGGTCTATCAACAGAGTGTCCTCTTCTACTTCCTCAGCGCCCAGACCTCCCCCTACAGGGACCTTGTTTTTTTCTGGACCTGGCCATACAGGCTTTGAAGGCATGGCTCTTGAAGCATCACTCCTGAGGGCCAAAGGATTCTCTGAGGCAGTCATCCAAACTATGTTAAAAGCCTGTAAACTGGCTTTAGCTCAGATTTATTACAGGGTATGGTATTCTTACTTCACCTGGTGTGCTGATAAGAATTATGATGCATACAGATTCTGAACTTCCAGAATTCTGGCTTTTCTGCAAAGTGGCCTGGACTTAGGCGTTCGTCTGGCCTCCCTCAAGGTTCACATATCTGCCTTGTCGATATGGTTTCAGAGCAAAATTGCGTCCATACCTGACGTTCATACATTATCTCAGGGTGTCCTGCAGATTCAGCCTCCCTATGTCCCTCCTGTGGCTCCATGGGATCTGGCTGTTGTCCTGCATGCCCTGCAAGAGTCCCCATTTTAACCTCTTGAGATGGTGATCCTTAAATGGTTCACGGCCAAGGTCTTGTTTTTACTGGTTATTGCCTCTGTTAGAAGGGTGTTGGTGCATTGTCCTGTCATCCACCCTTTCTAATATTTCATCGTGACCGGGCAGTTCTTAGAACTCGCCAAGGTTATTTACCTCAGGTGGTGTCTTCTTCTCACCTTAACCAAGAGATCGTGGTTCTGGCCTTTATCTCTTCTGATTTGTCCTCCAAAGAGCAGTCTTTGGATGTGGTATGGGCTCTCCTGTATATATGTGGAGAGGACTGCCTCTATCAGAAGGTCAGACTCCCTATTTGTCTTGTTTGGTTTTCACAAACGTGGCTGGCCTGTGAATAAGCGAACCTTGGCCAGATGGATTAGAATGGTGATTGCAGAAGCTTATGACCAGGCTGGACTCCCAGCTTCTGCTGCTATTAAAGCCCATTCTACTCAAACTGTTGGACCTTCTTGGGCGGCCCGCCATGGCGCGTCTGCAGAACAATTGTGCAAGGTGGCTACGTTGTCATCTGTGAACACGTTTATTAAGTTCTATGCCTTTGATACTTTTGCCTCCTAGGATGCTTCCTTTGAACGCCGGGTTCTCATACCCGCTAAGGCGCATCCCCTCCCTTGAGGAACTGATTTAGGACTTTCCCAATGTTTCCCTGTGGAAACAAATGTAACCTGCTGCAGAAAAGGAGAGTTATGGTAGACTTACCATTGTTACCTCTCTTTCTGTGAGGTACATTGGGTTTCACAGGGCGCACACCCTGACGCACCTAGCTTCTATGAGTTTGTATAGCATTAGCCGCTGGTCCCTTCTCTTGTCATGAGAATGTGGTTCCATGTGACTAACATCTACCTTCTCTCTTACCTGCTCCTGCATTGGAATGGTTAATGAATCTGAGCTCACAGTGCCTGGAGGCAGGATTATAGAGGAGGCCCAATGCATCCTGGGACAGCCTAAAGTTTTAGCCTGTTGGTGCCCCTGGATCAAGATCCACTCTATACCTCGGTGTTTCCCTTTGGAACCCAATGTACCTTGCAGAAAGAGAGTAAACAATGGTAAGTCTACGATAACTCTCCTTTTGTCATCTACAGAAGAAGACAGTCAGCAATTCTCCAATCCGCGCATAATAAAAATAAAAGAGGTGCAAGATGGAATTGTCCTTGGGCCCTCCCACCCTTATTTTGTATAAATTAAACAGGAAATGCACCGTTTAACAAACCAGTCACTTCAGCAACAGGGACTGCTACTTGTGGCTGAAATTACTGATTTGTTTGGGTCCCCACAAAGCAAGCTGCCAATGGGCAGTGAACATTGCTAGCAATGATCTCTTCCACAGAGAGAAGAGATTACATCATTATGAGAGGTCGAACCACAGTCATAAATAAAAACCAAGGTCTTAGGCTTTCCTTGCCACTTCGTGTGGTAAATGGCATATTTCTCTGTAGCTAACTTTACTTTTGATGGGTTTTTCTTTACCACTGTAAAATATTGCTTCTTTGATTTTACATGCCCTGACTTAAGCCCTCTATGCTCTTGGGCATCGGCCTTAGCAGATGACGTTGACGGACTTGTATGTGCTTCCTGCTCTTCTCTCAATTGTTTGTCCTCCATATCTATCCACATACATGAACAAAATGCAAAAAACATTGTGTCAGATTTAGCAATACCTGAAAATGTATCCCTAATGGAATGTCTTTGTTGTACATATGGTTTGGATATTTATCTGCTCTTTGTTCTTCTGTATTACAAACTTAATAAAAATTGAATGCAAAAAAAACAAAACAAACATGAACAAAGTGGGGTACAGCACACACCACAATTTGTACAAAAAATGTACCACCTACAGTGTCACAAGTCAGAAATAATAATCTAACACTGCGGTTTACTTTCACCTACAGTGTCACATAATACGTGTAAGAGTCACATGGACAACACAGCACCCCTGTTAAAGAATATAGGAGGTAGGCTCCCATCTTTATACTGGTGCCCTTTCGTTAAAGGTTTATAATAAATAAATATATATATATATATATATATATATATATATGGTAGTCACCACTCCATTTTAAGGTTGTAAATTAAATCTTTTGATGTTTTCTCTTTAAGTATTATCACTGCCTATAAACATAATGCACACAGTAATAGTGCCGCTTATATACATAATGCCCCCAGTAGTAGTGGCGCTTACACATACTGCCCCCATTATTAGTGCTGCTTTAACATAATGCCACCAGTAGTGGTGCCCCTTATACCCATAATGCCCCCAGTAGTGGTGCCCCTTATACACATAATGCCCTCAGTAGTAGTACCCCTTATACAAATAATGCCCCCAGTAGAAGCACCTCTTATACATAATGCCCCCAGTAGTAATGGCACTTATACATTATGCACCCAGTAGTAGCGCTGCATAAACATAATGCCCCCAGTTTTGCTGCCCCTTATACACATATTGCCCTAGTAGTAGTGCCAATTATACATATTGCCCCCAGTAGTAATGCCTCTTATACACATAATGCCCCCAGTAGTAGCGCCATTTATACATAATGCCCCCAGTAGTAGCGCCATTTATACATAATGCCCCAAGTAGTAGCGCCGCTTGTACATTATGCCCCCAGTAGTAGTGCCGCTTATAAAAAAATGCCTCCAGTAGTGGAACCTCTTATACACATAATGCCCCTAGTAGTAGTGCCACTTATAAATAATGCCCCCTGTTATAGTGCTGCTTACACATTATGCCCTCAGTAGTGGTACTGATTATACATAATGCACAAAGTAGTAGTGCCATTTACACACATAATGTCACAAGTAGTGGTGCCCCTTATACACATAATGCCCCCAGTAGTGGTGCCGCTTATACATAATACCCAAGTAGCAGCTCCATTTATACACATAATGCCCCCAGTAGTAGTGCCCCTTATACACATACTGCCCCCAGTAGTAGTGGAACTTATACATAATGCCCCCAGTAGTAGTAGCGCTGCTTATACATAATTCTCCCAGTAGTGGTGCCCCTTATACACATAATGCCCCCAGTAGTGGTGCACCTCATACACATGATGCCCCAGTAGTAGCAGCGAATGCTTATACATAATACGCCCAGTAGTAGTACCACTTATACATAATGCCACCAGTAGTTGTGCCACTTATACACATAATGCATCCAGTAGTAGTGCCACTAATACATAAAAGTCCCCAATAGTAGCACTCCTTACTCACATAATGTCCCAAGTAGTAGTGCCGCTTATACATAGTGCCCACAGTAGTACCACTTATATATAATGCACCTAGTAGTAGCACCACTTATACACATAATTCCCCCAGTAGTGGCTCTGCTATGTATAATGCCCCCGTCCACAGTAGTAGTGCCGTTTACACATAATTCCCACAGAAGTGTCGCTTATTCACAAAATTCCCCCCAACACACATACATACATACATACATACATACACACGCACACGCACGCACGCACACACACATTCTCACTCACTTTCTCTCCACTTACCTATCACAGTCTGGCTGGCCAAATCTGGATCAGCACATCCTCATCTGTAGCAGAGGCATCACTAAGCCCCTTGACACCCGGTGCTGTGGGCACAAAAAGGGGCATGGCTTCACGGAATGGAGACATGGTCTTGCAGGATGGGTGCATGGCTAGTCTTTCAGATGCCTATTTTCATTATGCAAGGGATCCAGTAGGAGCGGGCTGCCCCCGTGGAGTCCTCCAGCTGCAGTGCTGGCTCCTACACAGTAACAGAAGCCGAGTTTCTGCACTGTAATGTAGTAGCACCACTTATACACATAATGCCGTTGCTTTTACATAATGCCCCCAGTAGTGGCTCTGCTTATGTATAATGCCCCCCAGTCCACAGTAGTAGCACAGCGTATACATAATGCCCCCAGTAGTAACACTGTTTATACATTTTATACATAATGCTCTGTTTATACCTAATGCTCCTGGAGTAGTGCCTTTTACACAAAATTCCCACAGAAGTGTTGCTTATTCACTTAATGCCCCCCCCCCCCACACACACACACATTCTCACTCACTCTCCAGCTGCAGTGCTGGCTCCTACACAGTGACAGAAGCCGGGTTGCTGCACTGTAATGTTACAGTGCAGCACCCGGCTCCTGTAAATGAGCAGGAGCTGGAACTTTGGTGTCACCCCTCGATGGGTGATACCCGGGTGTGGGCCGCACCCCCCGCATCCCCTTTGTGACGCCACTGTTCTGTAGCAGTCTAGTGGTCCTGTGTAGCTCTGCTCCTTCGGTCCATGTAGCTCCTCCTCACTTTCAATGCCAAACACTAACACTGCAACAGGGGGGTCAATACTTCAAGCTTCTGTCGCCGCTGCCTGCCATACAGTGTGACAGGCACAGCAGCCGGCAGCAGCAGGGGACATCAGCAGGGATGCAGAGTAGGGAGAGCGCCTCTCCAGCCTGGCACCCCCTGCTCGCCTGAGTGCTAGATTAAGGTCACATTTTCTAAAAAGTTATTTATTCATGACACATGCCAAGGTTATTTGTGTTGCATGCTGATATGATGCCAGCTTAATGCCAGTTATTGTAAATGCTACTGGGATTTACGCATATGTCTTGGCTCCTTAAAGCTGGCAGTGCTTTGTACAAATGATATTGATGTTTATGCTGTAAGTGTACTTTTCTGCTGCTGTCAATTGGGGTCATGGCTCAACCTCAGCTGGTGGAATAGTGTTATATTTTTAAACCCATTTATTGTTTCTGTACAACAAATATATAAAGCAATAAAACAGTAAAAAAAGTGCACTCAGTGCACCATTATAACCATCCAATGGATACACATAAGGTAATTACACAGAGTAGCTAACCAAAGTTATAAATATACAACAGTGAAAGATAGATGCAAAAATATCTGTCAAACAGTGGTGATGTACATTATAACAATATAATTACTAATAAACAGACAAACAAACAAACAAACAAACAAACAAACACACACAAAGAAAGACAGTAAATAAACCAAAAACAACTACTACCAAATGAAAAATAATAAGAGAAATAATAAGAAAGGAAATAAATGATAAAATAAGAAATGATTGATGACTCTGAGAGTAGATTAGATTGGCTTGGTTGGCCACATAGTTACATGATGTAATAAATACAGGTTGAGTATCCCTTATCGGAAATTTAAAATCACACATCTTTGGTTCCCCTACTGAGATAATAACATATATATATATATATATATATATATATAAGCAGTAAAAAAGAGGCGGCACTCTGAGACTTTAAGGTGCAAACAATAGTTCTAACAAGTGGAGGAGGGAGTGCCGGTCCGTGGGGAACATATATATATATATATATATATATATATATATATATATTATTTTCTGTAAAATAAATAGAGAGAAAGAGAGCGCATATATACTTAAAAGTATGCAATTTATTAATACATATAAAACCAATTATTTAACTATCTTTAAAATCACTATTACTGTTTTCTACTATTCTAAAATAAAAATGTACACGAATTCGGTTTGATGTCAAATGTCGATTTTATTACTGTAAATTATTTTTCTTTATTGAACCGAATTTAATAAAAACAGTATATACAAAAAAAATTTAAAACGCACTCTTGTATATTCACTAGGGTAATCAAATTATAGTCCAATTATTTGCACATGCTATGAGTGCATTTTTAGTCCCATTTGAATTTTTGTATACAGGTTGAGTATCCCATATCCAAATATTCCGAAATACGGAATATTCCGAAATACGGACTTTTTGAGTGAGAGTGAGATAGTGAAATCTTTGTTTTCTGTGGCTCAATGTACTCAAACCTTGTTTAATTCACAAAGTTATTAAAAATATTGTATTAAATGAACTTCAGGCTGTGTGTATAAGGTGTATATGAAACATAAATGAATTGTGTGACTGTAGACACACTTTTTTTAGTGCACAAAGTTATTAAAAATATTGGCTAAAGTGACCTTCAGGCTGTGTGTATAAGGTGTGTATGAAACATAAATGCATTCTGTGCTTAGACATGGGTCCCATCGCCATGATATCTCATTATGGTATGCAATTATTCCAAAATACGGAAAAATCCGAAATCCAAAATACCTCTGGTCCCAAGCGTTTTGGATAAGGGATACTCAACCTGTATTATATATACTGTATCACTCAAATGAAGCAGTTAGTTCCACTTTTGCAACAGTTGTATAATACTTTTTTAGAGCTTTTTTAGAAAAAAGTCTGACCACACAATGTCCCATTACTCCTCACTGGATAGATTGCACAGGGTTCTTTGTAATATTTAATTAATTTGTCAGCCTGGAGGTGCAATCTATCCGGTGAGGATTAGATTTTTCAAATATAGTTAAATAGTTAAATAATTGGTTTTATATGTATTAATAAATTGTATACCTTTAAGTATATTTGCGCTCTCTTTCTCTGTATTTATATTATAGAAAATAGTGTTTTAGTCTTGGGTTAACAGAATACCCTGTGGGAGCAGCTAATACCCCTTTCAGACATGCTCTAAATTCCCGGGATTTTACACATGAACACGCATCAACCCGGGAATTTGGTATGTCTGAAAGGCACCGACCCGGGTCGCCAACCCTGCAATTGACCTGGGATTTTACCGGGTTTTTCTTCCCGGGTTGGCTTCCCGTGTTAAGTCTGAAAGGCGCGACCCGGGAATTTGCTCTCTGGCTGCATGAAAAAGGTTTTCATTGGTCATAAAGGACCACCTGATGCCTGCTGATGACCTCATCAGCGGCAGACGGAGGGGAACAGACGCCACAGCAGCATGGGAGGAAGCAGAGAGCTTTGCTGGGAAGTGTGGCAGTGCCAGAGTGCAGAAGGTACACAGAGCTGTGCATGTATGTGTGCCAGTGCCAGAGAGTGCCAGAGTAACACAGAGCTGTGCAGAGAAGTCTGCAGAAGTGTGCAGAGAAGTGTGCCAGAGGGTGCCAGTGAAGAGACTGCCATTTTGTTCATAATGGCTCACTGGAAGGAGGAGGAGGTCCAGGAGCTACTACATGTGAGGGGTGAGGAGGAAATGAAATCACAAATAACAGGGACTGTTAAGGATGCCATGATCTATGGCAACATTGCAAAGATCCTGTCCAGCAGAGGTATTGTGAAGACACCACAGCAAGTTCTTAACAAACTAAAGTCCCTTAAGAAACAATATACCAAAGTCCATGACCACAATCGAAATCGCAGTGGTATGGGAAGGATGGAGTGGCCCTTATATGAACTGTGCAGCAACATGTTTGGCCATACAGCACTTACCAATCCCGTTGCCCTATCCTCATCTAGTGATGCTGGCACGCTGTCTGCTATACCATCATCCGCGGCTACATCGCCTCCATAGTGCAGCCAGCAGAGCCCGGCATCATCGCAGAGCCTATTTGATGATGATCCAGATGTTGATTCGGATGTCACCATCATCATCGATCCAAACAGCATCGTCACAGAGCACGGGGGACGATTCCCTACCACAGACCCAGGGAGACAAGCCTACCCTACGCTCAAACAGTAAGTTTCCGGCATTATCATTGTCAGAGACATATTTAACATATAGTATATGACAATAGTTTTATGTAGTATACTAACAGTAATGACTATGATATTGTGACGTAATAGGGTGTTATTATTAAACTGTACCTGTTGCTGCGTTCATATTGTGCTAGCGTATGGTAACCGCAAGCACAGATGTATTCATATATTTTATAAATCTATTTGTCCAACTTACACTTCTGTGCCATATCCCATTGTTACCTTTGAGATGGTCAAAAAAAATTCTGTTTTGTTTTTCAGTTTACACAGTCCCGCCTCACAGGAAAAAGAAGACCAAAATAGAGGTAGCTACAAAAGCCATGACAAATATCCTGTGCGACCAACTACGCGAGATGGATTCAGATTGGCAGAGTCAAGAGGATGCAAGATTGCTAAAATTTATGGACAATGAACGTGAACTGCAGAGGAATTTGCTAATGCAAATGGTAGCTATGCAGGATAAGATCAGCAGCGAGAACCGTGAATTCCTAGGTCAGCTTGTTTCCAAAATGACCTCTACACCACAATTTACAAACACTCATTCTGACCTACAATCGCATTCTCACACCGCATTTGGTCCAAAAACACGGTTTGCCCAGCAAGGCCAGTCTCCCCCATCTTTTGGACCTATATCCCAGTATATGCAACAAGCCCAGTCTCCCCCATATTTTGGGCCTAGATCCCAGTATATGCAGCAAGCCCAGTCTCCCACCTCTTTTAGGGATACTCACCAGTATACGCAGCAATCCCAGTCTCCCACCACTTTTGGGGATACTCACCAGTTTGCGCAGCAATCCCTGTCTCCCACCACTTTTGGGGATACTCACCAGTTTGCGCAGCAATCCCTGTCTCCCACCACTTTTGGGGATACTCACCAGTTTGCGCAGCAATCCCTGTCTCCCACCACTTTTGGGGATACTCACCAGTTTGCGCAGCAATCCCTGTCTCCCACCACTTTTGGGGATACTCACCAGTTTGCGCAGCAATCCCTGTCTCCCACCACTTTTGGGAATACTCACCAGTTTGCGCAGCAATCCCAGTCTCCAACATCCTTTAATTCGACCTTGAATACATTGAAGAATAGACCAAGAGGTCCAGAATTTGGAGATTCATTATCTAGTACAACTCCAGAGGAATCTACTCCCAGCAATAAACCACAGTACCAAATTCTCTAATGTATACTGTGCACATACAGTAAATGTTTATTCTATGTTTATTGGTTGGGTATTGTGCCCATAACTTTATTTTTGTTTAATGTTTTGTTTGTGAAATACGTATGTTTAAAATGCGTATGTTTGTCTTCAAAAATTCAGGTATTGCGCATACGCTCATAATTATGAGTACATCATACACCTTGGTCTTATGATTATCTCATTTGTATTTTTCACTGCAATACCGCAGCACTTTTTTTTAAATGTAGAACAGGGGTCTTCAACCTTTGCCCTGCAGCTGTTATGGAACTACACTTCCCAGCATTTTCTGCCACCGTTTAGCATGGGCTAAAATCTAAAATGTGGATGGACATGCTGGGAACTGAAGTTCCATAACAGCTGCAGGTCAAAGGTTTAAGATCCTTGTGATACACCATGCCCTTCGGCAAAACTACTTTTTTGCACTGCAGTACCGCAGCACTTTTATGTTATGGCTAAAGTGGGTGTAATGCGCCTGTCATTCCTAAAAAGTTTTTGTACTATATATATATATATATATATATATAAAGATCCAATTCAGCCGGCACTCCCATGAAGGTGTAAATGCCCCGGTGTCCTGTTCATAAATATTTCATATATGTCCAAGAAGAACGGCACTCAGGGACTGTCATCATAGCAAAAAGGTTTGTATTGAAGTCAGATCAAACGTAAACGTTTTCGGGGACACAGCCCCTTCGTCAGGATCACAGACAATAACAAATGAAACCAACACAGACACACATTTAAATACCATCATTGCTACTCACCTGTCCACGTCCGTTCATCTGGACGCCCGGCGCCGGCATATTGCAGTGACGCGCTTCCTGTGAAGACGGGAACCGTTACCATGGTGTCAGCTGGCTTGCGTACAGCATGACCGGACTTCCTGCTTCCATCACAAGCGCGCCCTGCGCATGCTCTGTCGCCAGAAGCCTGTGAGGGAAAGAACAGGGAGAAACAATTATGGCAAAAGTACTAATAACAACAAACAAATATTACCACTAACAGAAAAAAGTGAATAAAAACAAAACATGAAAACAGAGATAAAGACAATTTACGATCTTAATGCAATTAGAATGGTGCGCCCCTAACGGTTCTTTAACCTCATAGGGTATTCCAATTTATTTTCTCATTCAGCCCCATGGGGTGAATTGTGCCTAATCGCATGATCCATTGGGATTCTTTAATTAAGAGATTTTTAGGTATATTCCCCCCCCCCCCCCGTAAAGATGCTGGAACATGATCTATAATAAAATATTTTAAAGAGGACAGAGAATGACCCATCGCTCTAAAGTGTTTAGCTACTGGTTGGTCAATAAATCTCCCTTCTAAAGTGAGACGAATGGCGGAACGATGTGCCGACATTCGTTCACTAAATTTATGGATAGTCTGACCGATGTAGTACAACCCACAAGGGCAGACTATCACGTAAACAACAAATGAAGTACTACAGGTGAGGACATGTCTAATCTCATATGTTTTATTATTATGAGGATGCTTAAAAGATTTGCATGCAATTAAATGGCTGCACGTTGCACAATTCGCACACTTATAACACCCTGGTTTCTTACTGTACACATTATGGGGTCTAGATCCCCCCAAGCCAGTGATGTCAGTATGTACAAGACGATCACGGAGGTTACTACTAGAGATGTGCACTTGAAATTTTTCGGGTTTTGTGTTTTGGTTTTGGGTTCGGTTCCGCGGCCGTGTTTTGGGTTCGACCGCGTTTTGGCAAAACCTCACCGAATTTTTTTTGTCGGATTCGGGTGTGTTTTGGATTCGGGTGTTTTTTTCAAAAAACCCTAAAAAACAGCTTAAATCATAGAATTTGGGGGTCATTTTGATCCTAAAGTATTATTAACCTCAAAAACCATAATTTCCACTCATTTTCAGTCTATTCTGAACACCTCACACCTCACGATATTATTTTTAGTCCTAAAATTTGCACCGAGGTCGCTGGATGACTAAGCTAAGCGACCCTAGTGGCCGACACAAACACCTGGCCCATCTAGGAGTGGCACTGCAGTGTCACGCAGGATAGCCCTTCCAAAAAACACTCCCCAAACAGCACATGACGCAAAGAAAAAAAGAGGCGCAATGAGGTAGCTGTGTGAGTAAGCTAAGCGACCCTAGTGGCCGACACAAACACCTGGCCCATCTAGGAGTGGCACTGCAGTGTCACGCAGGATGGCCCTTCCAAAAAACACTCCCCAAACAGCACATGACGCAAAGAAAAAAAGAGGCGCAATGAGGTAGCTGTGTGAGTAAGCTAAGCGACCCTAGTGGCCGACACAAACACCTGGCCCATCTAGGAGTGGCACTGCAGTGTCACGCAGGATGGCCCTTCCAAAAAACACTCCCCAAACAGCACATGACGCAAAGAAAAAAAGAGGCGCAATGAGGTAGCTGTGTGAGTAAGCTAAGTGACCCTAGTGGCCGACACAAACACCTGGCCCATCTAGGAGTGGCACTGCAGTGTCACGCAGGATGGCCCTTCCAAAAAACACTCCCCAACAGCACATGACGCAAAGAAAAATGAAAGAAAAAAGAGGTGCAAGATGGAATTGTCCTTGGGCCCTCCCACCCACCCTTATGTTGTATAAACAGGACATGCACACTTTAACCAACCCATCATTTCAGTGACACGGTCTGCCACACGACTGTGACTGAAATGACGGGTTGGTTTGGACCCCCACCGAAAAAGAAGCAATTAATCTCTCCTTGCACAAACTGGCTCTACAGAGGCAAGATGTCCACCTCATCATCATCCTCCGATATATCACCGTGTACATCCCGCTCCTCACAGATTATCAATTCGTCCCCACTGGAATCCACCATCTCAGCTCCCTGTGTACTTTGTGGAGGCAATTGCTGCTGGTCAATGTCTCCACGGAGGAATTGATTATAATTCATTTTAATGAACATCATCTTCTCCACATTTTCTGGAAGTAACCTCGTACGCCGATTGCTGACAAGGTGAGCGGCGGCACTAAACACTCTTTCGGAGTACACACTTGTGGGAGGGCAACTTAGGTAGAATAAAGCCAGTTTGTGCAAGGGACTCCAAATTTCCTCTTTTTCCTGCCAGTATAAGTACGGACTGTCTGACGTGCCTACTTGGATGCGGTCACTCATATAATCCTCCACCATTCTTTCAATGGGGAGAGAATCATATGCAGTGCCAGTAGACGACATGGCCGTAATCGTTGGCAGGTCCTTCAGTCCGGACCAGATGTCAGCATCAGCAGTCGCTCCAGACTGCCCTGCATCACCGCCAGCGGGTGGGCTCGGAATTCTGAGCCTTTTCCTCGCACCCCCAGTTGCGGGAGAATGTGAAGGAGGAGATGTTGACAGGTCGCGTTCCGCTTGACTTGACAATTTTCTCACCAGCAGGTCTTTGAACCCCAGCAGACTTGTGTGTGCCGGAAAGAAAGATCCAAGGTAGGTTTTAAATCTAGGATCGAGCACGGTGGTCAAAATGTAGTGCTCTGATTTCAACAGATTGACCACCCGTGAATCCTTGTTAAGCGAATTAAGGGCTCCATCCACAAGTCCCACATGCCTAGCGGAATCGCTCTGTGTTAGCTCCTCATTCAATGTCTCCAGCTTCTTCTGCAAAAGCCTGATGAGGGGAATGACCTGACTCAGGCTGGCAGTGTCTGAACTGACTTCACGTGTGGCAAGTTCAAAGGGCAGCAGAACCTTGCACAACGTTGAAATAATTCTCCACTGCGCTTGAGACAGGTGCATTCCACCTCCTATATCGTGCTCAATTGTATAGGCTTGAATGGCCTTTTGCTGCTCCTCCAACCTCTGAAGCATATATAGGGTTGAATTCCACCTCGTTACCACTTCTTGCTTCAGATGATGGCAGGGCAGGTTCAGGCGTTTTTGGTGGTGCTCCAGTCTTCTGTACGTGGTGCCTGTACGCCGAAAGTGTCCTGCAATTCTTCTGGCCACCGACAGCATCTCTTGCACGCCCCTCTCGTTTTTTAAATAATTCTGCACCACCAAATTCAAGGTATGTGCAAAACATGGGACGTGCTGGAATTTGCCCATATTTAATGCACACACAATATTGCTGGCGTTGTCCGATGCCACAAATCCACAGGAGAGTACAATTGGGGTAAGCCATTCCGCGATGATCTTCCTCAGTTGCCGTAAGAGGTTTTCAGCTGTGTGCGTATTCTGGAAACCGGTGATACAAAGCGTAGCCTGCCTAGGAAAGAGTTGGCGTTTGCGAGATGCTGCTACTGGTGCCGCCGCTGCTGTTCTTGCGGCGGGAGTCCATACATCTACCCAGTGGGCTGTCACAGTCATATAGTCCTGACCCTGCCCTGCTCCACTTGTCCACATGTCCGTGGTTAAGTGGACATTGAGTACAGCTGCATTTTTTAGGACACTGGTGACTCTTTTTCTGAGGTCTGTGTACATTTTCGGTATCGCCTGCCTAGAGAAATGGAACCTAGATGGTATTTGGTACCGGGGACACAGTACCTCCAACAAGTCTCTAGTTGGCTCTGCAGTAATGATGGATACCGGAACCACGTTTCTCACCACCCAGGATGCCAAGGCCTCAGTTATCCGCTTTGCAGCAGGATGACTGCTGTGATATTTCATCTTCCTCGCAAAGGACTGTTGGACAGTCAATTGCTTGGTGGAAGTAGTAAAAGTGGTCTTACGACTTCCCCTCTGGGATGACCATCGACTCCCAGCAGCAACAACAGCAGCGCCAGCAGCAGTAGGCGTTACACGCAAGGATGCATCGGAGGAATCCCAGGCAGGAGAGGACTCGTCAGAATTGCCAGTGACATGGCCTGCAGGACTATTGGCATTCCTGGGGAAGGAGGAAATTGACACTGAGGGAGTTGGTGGGGTGGTTTGCGTGAGCTTGGTTACAAGAGGAAGGGATTTACTGGTCAGTGGACTGCTTCCGCTGTCGCCCAAAGTTTTTGAACTTGTCACTGACTTATTATGAATGCGCTGCAGGTGACGTATAAGGGAGGATGTTCCGAGGTGGTTAACGTCCTTACCCCTACTTATTACAGCTTGACAAAGGCAACACACGGCTTGACAAATGTTGTCCGCATTTCTGTTGAAATACTTCCACACCGAAGAGCTGATTTTTTTGGTATTTTCACCAGGCATGTCAATGGCCATATTCCTCCCACGGACAACAGGTGTCTCCCCGGGTGCCTGACTTAAACAAACCACCTCACCATCAGAATCCTCCTTGTCAATTTCCTCCCCAGCGCCAGCAACACCCATATCCTCCTCATCCTGGTGTACTTCAACACTGACATCTTCAATCTGACTATCAGGAACTGGACTGCGGGTGCTCCTTCCAGCACTTGCAGGGGGCGTGCAAATGGTGGAAGGCGCATGCTCTTCACGTCCAGTGTTGGGAAGGTCAGGCATCGCAACCGACACAATTGGACTCTCCTTGTGGATTTTGGATTTCGAAGAACGCACAGTTCTTTGCTGTGCTTTTGTCAGCTTGAGTCTTTTCATTTTTCTAGCGAGAGGCTGAGTGCTTCCATCCTCATGTGAAGCTGAACCACTAGCCATGAACATAGGCCAGGGCCTCAGCCGTTCCTTGCCACTCCGTGTGGTAAATGGCATATTGGCAAGTTTACGCTTCTCCTCCGACAATTTTATTTTAGATTTTTGAGTCCTTTTTTTACTGATATTTGGTGTTTTGGATTTTACATGCTCTGTACTATGACATTGGGCATCGGCCTTGGCAGACGACGTTGATGGCATTTCATCGTCTCGGCCATGACTAGTGGCAGCAGCTTCAGCACGAGGTGGAAGTTGATCTTGATCTTTCCCTATTTTTGGAACCACAACATTTTTGTTCTCCATATTTTAATAGGCACAACTAAAAGGCACCTCGGGTAAACAATGGAGATGGATGGATACTAGTATACTTATGGATGACGAGCGACTGCCGACACAGAGGTAGCTACAGCCGTGGACTACCGTACTGTGTCTGCTGCTAATATAGACTGGATGATAATGAGATAAAATTAAAATATATATATATATCACACTAGTACTGCAGCCGGACAGGTATATATTATGTAATGACGGACCTGCTGGACACTGTCTGTCAGACTCAGCACTGCAGACTCCTAAAGTAAGCTACTAGTATCAAGAAGATAGAAAAAAAAAAACCCACGGGTAGGTGTTATACAATTATGGATGGACGAGCGACTGCCGACACAGAGGTAGCTACAGCCGTGGACTACCGTACTGTGTCTGCTGCTAATATAGACTGGATGACAATGAGATAAAATTAAAATATATATATATATCACACTAGTACTGCAGCCGGACAGGTATATATTATTTAATGACGGACCTGCTGGACACTGTCTGTCAGACTCAGCACTGCAGACTCCTAAAGTAAGCTACTAGTATCAAGAAGATAGAAAAAAAAAAAAACCACGGGTAGGTGGTATACAATTATGGATGGACGAGCGACTGCCGACACAGAGGTAGCTACAGCCGTGGACTATAGTACTGTGTCTGCTGCTAATATAGACTGGATGATAATGAGATAAAATTAAAATATATATATATATCGCACTAGTACTGCAGCCGGACAGGTATATATTATGTAATGACGGACCTGCTGGACACTGTCTGTCAGACTCAGCACTGCAGACTCCTAAAGTAAGCTACTAGTATCAAGAAGATAGAAAAAAAAAACCACGGGTAGGTGGTATACAATTATGGATGGACGAGCGACTGCCGACACAGAGGTAGCTACAGCCGTGGACTACCGTACTGTGTCTGCTGCTAATATAGACTGGATGATAATGAGATAAAATTAAAATATATATATATATATATCACACTAGTACTGCAGCCGGACAGGTATATATTATGTAATGACGGACCTGCTGGACACTGTCTGTCAGACTCAGCACTGCAGACTCCTAAAGTAAGCTACTAGTATCAAGAAGATAGAAAAAAAAAAAAAACACGGGTAGGTGGTATACAATTATGGATGGACGAGCGACTGCCGACACAGAGGTAGCTACAGCCGTTGACTACCGTACTGTGTCTGCTGCTAATATAGACTGGATGATAATGAGATAAAATTAAAATATATATATATATCACACTAGTACTGCAGCCGGACAGGTATATATTATGTAATGACGGACCTGCTGGACACTGTCTGTCAGCACTGCAGACTCCTAAAGTAAGCTACTAGTATCAAGAAGATAGAAAAGAAAAAAAACCCACGGGTAGGTGGTATACAATTATGGATGGACGAGCGACTGCCGACACAGAGGTAGCTACAGCCGTGGACTACCGTACTGTGTCTGCTGCTAATATAGACTGGATGATAATGAGATAAAATTAAAATATATATATATCACACTAGTACTGCAGCCGGACAGGTATATATTATGTAATGACGGACATGCTGGACACTATCTGTCAGACTCAGCACTGCAGACTCCTAAAGTAAGCTACTAGTATCAAGAAGATAGAAAAAAAAAACCCACGGGTAGGTGGTATACAATTATGGATGGACGAGCGACTGCCGACACAGAGGTAGCTACAGCCGTGGACTACCGTACTGTGTCTGCTGCTAATATAGACTGGATGATAATGAGATAAAATTAAAATATATATATATCACACTAGTACTGCAGCCGGACAGGTATATATTATGTAATGACGGACCTGCTGGACACTGTCTGCAGAATGCGTTTATAAAAACACCACACGACGAGTGTTTAACTTTTTCAGGCAGACAATCACAATATACTGGTGGTCAGCAGACAATCACAATACTGGTGGTCAGTGGTCACTGGTCAGTCACACTGGCAGTGGCACTCTGGCAGCAAAAGTGTGCACTGTACTTAAAATATGTACTCCTGCTATAACTGCTC
Source organism: Pseudophryne corroboree (assembly GCF_028390025.1). Classification (NCBI taxonomy): domain Eukaryota; kingdom Metazoa; phylum Chordata; class Amphibia; order Anura; family Myobatrachidae; genus Pseudophryne; species Pseudophryne corroboree. The sequence goes on from NC_086453.1 coordinate 75,240,146, forward strand.
CCCAGTCTCCCCCACAATTAAGCTGTGTGAGCAGTGAGCACTCAGCACAGTCAGATAATGATATACAGTATTACATATGATGCAGCACACTGGGCTGAGCACAGATATGGTATGTGACTGTGTCACACTGTGTATCGTTTTTTTTCAGGCAGAGAACGGATTAATTAAACTGGTGGTCACTGGTCACACTATCAGCAGCAAGTAGTACTCCTCCTAATAATATGCTCCCCAAAATTTGTGTCTCTCTCTAGTACTCTAGTCTAAACGGAGAGGACGCCAGCCACGTCCTCTCCCTATCAATCTCAATGCACGTGTGAAAATGGCGGCGACGCGCGGCTCCTTATATAGAATCCGAGTCTCGCGATAGAATCCGAGCCTCGCGAGAATCCGACAGCGGGATGATGACGTTCGGGCGCGCTCAGGTTAACCGAGCAAGGCGGGAAGATCCGAGTCGCTCGGCCCCGTGTAAAAAAACCTGAAGTTCGGGCGGGTTCGGATTCCGAGGAACCGAACCCGCTCATCACTAGTTACTACCTCTCCTGAAAGCAGCCGTAGGTCTAACATTCCTGAAGACCGGTAAATCAGGGTCAGATCTCACCATAGTCCACAAAGCTTGAGTGGCTCGTCTTATAATAGGACTGGCCACAGTGTAGTCAGATACCATGGGAAGAACAACCTGCGTCTCTTTCTGTCGCGGATGTAACAAATCAGTACGTGACATACCCAGTACTTTAGATTTTTGTTCAAGAAGAGTAATCTTATCATAGCCTCTTTCGATAAATTTACCTATGAGGTTATCAATGTGTTCTACAGTTTTACCAGAGTCACTAGTTATTCTAGCAATCCTCATCATCTGAGACAATGGGAGACCCCGTTTTAAAGATTCAGGGTGATGGCTAGAGGCTTGCAAAAAAGTATTTCTGTCTGTGTCTTTATAAAGCACCTGTTCTTTCCCTCACAGGCTCCTGGCGACAGAGCATGCGCAGGACGCGCTTGTGGTGGAAGCAGGAAGTCCGGTCATGCTGTACGCAAGCCAGCTGACACCATGGTAACGGTTCCCGTCTTCACAGGAAGCGCGTCACTGCAATATGCCGGCGCCGGGCGTCCAGATGAACGGACGTGGACAGGTGAGTAGCAATGATGGTATTTAAATGTGTGTCTGTGTTGGTTTAATTTGTTATTGTCTGTGATCCTGACGAAGGGGCTGTGTCCCCGAAAACGTTTACGTTTGATCTGACTTCAATACAAACCTTTTTGCTATGATGACAGTCCCTGAGTGCCGTTCTTCTTGGACATATATGAAATAATGAAATATTTATGAACAGGACACCGGGGCGTTTACACCTTCATGGGAGTGCCGGCTGAATTGGATCTTTATCTATGTGCAGGTTTGCACCAGTTGCATGGCACCGTATATTTAGTTTTTTCTTTATTCACACAGACTTTGTTCTTTGGACATTATCACTGCTTTTAATCACCTGTTTGGGGTGTATGCAAGTATACCGATTACTTGGAGGACTCTGTGACCTGCATTAGTCAGCAGCTGCTGCAGTGGAGGTGGAACTATTATTATTTATACTATTTGCAGTTCCTTATTTCAAGTATGACGGATTCATCCGCACCTACCATAGAAATGCATGGGTGTCTTAATATATCTGCACCACCACCTGGGGCCACCTTCAGCTATACGCCAGCACAAATTGAGACCATTCTCTTTAATGATGAAATGGTCATCAGCGATCCGGTAGTCAACTCAGAGGATTTGTATCAACAATTACTGAAGCTAAAACGCCGCGAGACCGACTACTTATTACATGGGATATCATTATCTGAATACTATCGCGAGCATAAAATCCCTAGAGGCTTCAGGGTACATAATGTGCCTACCATCGGCCGCAATAACCCTGAGTTTGTTGCCAAATGGATCGCCATCTTGAATAAGTGCTCGTTTGACCTCATGGTGTCTGTCATAGAGGAGTCCAATAGAGAACTACAAATCCCTAAACAGAAAATTGCCAATTTTGAGAGAGATCATCTGCGCACCCTAGAGGTTGAATCCAGCCAGGATTGGCTGAACAAACTAGAGACACAGCATAATGAATATAAAAAGAATTTAATCAAATTCAAGAAACAGAAGAAACGCACTGTTGACGGCGACTATAATGATAATCACGTCTACAAATGGTTATCGGGAGGAGATAATGGTAATCAAGGTCGCAGAAATACTTATAGGAGACGCCCCTGGCAAAAACGTAATCCTGGTGCCAGGAAAGAATATCAGACATCTAACAGCGACAGCGACTTCATCGTCTCTAAGTCTGATGACACCTCCCGCACAACAAGTGTCCCTTTAGGCAGAGGTCCCAGGAATGGTATGGATCCACAAGCCATCCTCCCACCCGCAGGGGGGGCCAAAACCAGAGGGGGAAGAAAAAACCAAGAGTCCAAGAAGACTTAATTTTTAATTTGTCTCAAAGACCATTGAAACCCCTGGAAATACAAGTATTAAATAAAGGCTTGAGTTTTGTGCCCACCAATAAATACAACGAGTTCAACTGGAAGAGAGATGCTCATAAATTTTCAAGGAACTTACGTCTTAAAGAACACTATCAACACCAACAGGAAACACTGGTGACCACCAATTTGGACCCTTTTCTGAAATTATCTTCTAGCTGCAAATACGACCCAGTCTCCAATAATGCGTCATTAAAAACGTTTGGAAGATTACTTGATGGTGCTGTCTCAAGATATACCACCATATAAGCACCAGGCGCAATTCGTCATAATTTATGTAGAGAGGAGTCTCAGGCATTACAAGATCTTGCCAAATATGACGATATAGTTATCAGGCCCGCCGATAAGGGTGGGTCTATCGTCATTCAGGACGTTGGTGACTATAGAGCAGAAATCATGTCACAATTATCTGGCAAACAGGTTTATTTAAAATTACCAAAAGATCCTACTGAGCAATATCAATCAGAATTAAATAGCATTCTTAAAAAAGCATGTGATGACCAGTTGATTTCCTCTAAGGTTTACAGTAAATTGGTGGTGCAACATCCGAGGATCCCCATCCTGTATACCCTCCCCTAAGTGCACAAGGATAGGGCGAAACCACCTGGTCGCCCTCTCCTGTCAGCACGTGAATCTTTGTACCAACCAGTCGCTCAACTGTTAGATTGTATTTTACAACCATTACTGTCTAAAAAACAGTCGTTTCTCAAAGACACGACATCGTTTCTGGTAGAACTTGCTAAGTTTGATAGAGTACCTCCAGGAACACTTATGGTATGCATGGACGTCTCAAGTTTGTATACCTCTATACCCCATGATGGGGGATTGTGCGCAATGCGCCAATTCCTTAACTCTTTTCTTGATGCTAAAGAGTTTGATCATGATCTTTTTTTGACCCTCTTGGAATTGACATTACGACGAAACTATTTTTTGTTTGGCGGTAATTATTACCTTCAACTACGGGGGGGTGCCATGGGGTCGCCTGTGGCCCCCTCGTATGCGAATGTCTTTATGTTTAGTTTTGAGGATGTCACATTCCTTGAGGATCCTAACATTTGTCACAATATATTATGGTATACCAGATACATTGACGACATGTTTATGTTGTGGACAGGAGGTGTAGAGAATTTAGTAAGTATGCTGTCTGTGATTAATGATGCACAATCTCCTATTCGGCTGACATATACTTACAGTTTCACGGAAGCTGTTTTTCTAGACGTCAGAATTTTGTTAAATAACGGTAAATTTGAGACAGAGGTGCATTATAAAGACACAGACAGAAATACTTTTTTGCAAGCCTCTAGCCATCACCTTGAATCTTTAAAACGGGGTCTCCCATTGTCTCAGATGATGAGGTTTGCTAGAATAACTAGTGACTCTGGTAAAACTGTAGAACACATTGATAACCTCATAGGTAAATTTATCGAAAGAGGCTATGATAAGATTACTCTTCTTGAACAAAAATCTAAAGTGCTGGGTATGTCACGTACTGATTTGTTACATCCGCGACAGAAAGAGACGCAGGTTGTTCTTCCCATGGTATCTGACTACACTGTGGCCAGTCCTATTATAAGACGAGCCACTCAAGCTTTGTGGCCTATGGTGAGATCTGACCCTGATTTACCGGTCTTCAGGAATGTTAGACCTACGGCTGCTTTCAGGAGAGGTAGTAACCTCCGTGATCGTCTTGTACATACTGACATCACTGGCTTGGGGGGATCTAGACCCCATAATGTGTACAGTAAGAAACCAGGGTGTTATAAGTGTGCGAATTGTGCAACGTGCAGCCATTTAATTGCATGCAAATCTTTTAAGCATCCTCATAATAATAAAACATATGAGATTAGACATGTCCTCACCTGTAGTACTTCATTTGTTGTTTACGTGATAGTCTGCCCTTGTGGGTTGTACTACATCGGTCAGACTATCCGTAAATTTAGTGAACGAATGTCGGCACATCGTTCCGCCATTCGTCTCACTTTAGAAGGGAGATTTATTGACCAACCAGTAGCTAAACACTTTAGGGCGATGGGTCATTCTCTGTCCTCTTTAAAATATTTTATTATAGATCATGTTCCAGCATCTTTACGGGGGGGGGGGGGGGGGGGAATATACCTAAAAATCTCTTAATTAAAGAATCCCAATGGATCATGCGATTAGGCACAATTCACCCTATGGGGCTGAATGAGAAAATAAATTGGAATACCCTATGAGGTTAAAGAACCGTTAGGGGCGCACCATTCTAATTGCATTAAGATCGTAAATTGTCTTTATCTCTGTTTTCATGTTTTGTTTTTATTCACTTTTTTCTGTTAGTGGTAATATTTGTTTGTTGTTATTAGTACTTTTGCCATAATTGTTTCTCCCTGTTCTTTCCATCACAGGCTCCTGGCGACAGAGCATGCGCAGGACGTGCTTGTGGTGGAAGCAGGAAGTCCGGTCATGCTGTACGCAAGCCAGCTGACACCATGGTAACGGTTCCCGTCTTCACAGGAAGCGCGTCACTGCAATATGCCGGTGCCGGGCGTCCAGATGAACGGACGTGGACAGGTGAGTAGCAATGATGGTATTTAAATGTGTGTCTGTGTTGGTTTCATTTGTTATTGTCTGTGATCCTGACGAAGGGGCTGTGTCCCCGAAAACGTTTACGTTTGATCTGACTTCAATACAAACCTTTTTGCTATGATGACAGTCCCTGAGTGCCGTTCTTCTTGGACATATATGAAATAATGAAATATTTATGAACAGGACACCGGGGCGTTTACACCTTCATGGGAGTGCCGGCTGAATTGGATCTTTATCTATGTGCAGGTTTGCACCAGTTGCATGGCACCGTATATTTAGTTTTTTCTTTTTTCACACAGACTTTGTTCTTTGGACATTATCACTGCTTTTAATCACCTGTTTGGGGTGTATGCAAGTATACCGATTACTTGGAGGACTCTGTGACCTGCATTAGTCAGCAGCTGCTGCAGTGGAGGTGGAACTATTATTATTTATACTATTTGCAGTTCCTTATTTCAAGTATGACGGATTCATCCGCACCTACCATAGAAATGCATGGGTGTCTTAATATATCTGCACCACCACCTGGGGCCACCTTCAGCTATACGCCAGCACAAATTGAGACCATTCTCTTTAATGATGAAATGGTCATCAGCGATCCGGTAGTCAACTCAGAGGATTTGTATCAACAATTACTGAAGCTAAAACGCCGCGAGACCGACTACTTATTACATGGGATATCATTATCTGAATACTATCGTGAGCATAAAATCCCTAGAGGCTTCAGGGTACATAATGTGCCTACCATCGGCCGCAATAACCCTGAGTTTGTTGCCAAATGGATCGCCATCTTGAATAAGTGCTCGTTTGACCTCATGGTGTCTGTCATAGAGGAGTCCAATAGAGAACTACAAATCACTAAACAGAAAATTGCCAATTTTGAGAGAGATCATCTGCGCACCCTAGAGGTTGAATCCAGCCAGGATTGGCAGAACAAACTAGAGACACAGCATAATGAATATAAAAAGAATTTAATCAAATTCAAGAAACAGAAGAAACGCACTGTTGACGGCGACTATGATGATAATCACGTCTACAAATGGTTATCGGGAGGAGATAATGGTAATCAAGGTCGCAGAAATACTTATAGGAGACGCCCCTGGCAAAAACGTAATCCTGGTGCCAGGAAAGAATATCAGACATCTAACAGCGACAGCGACTTCATCGTCTCTGAGTCTGATGACACCTCCCGCACAACAAGTGTCCCTTTAGGCAGAGGTCCCAGGAATGGTATGGATCCACAAGCCATCCTCCCACCCGCAGGGGGGGCCAAAACCAGAGGGGGAAGAAAAAACCAAGAGTCCAAGAAGACTTAATTTTTAATTTGTCTCAAAGACCATTGAAACCCCTGGAAATACAAGTATTAAATAAAGGCTTGAGTTTTGTGCCCACCAATAAATACAACGAGTTCAACTGGAAGAGAGATGCTCATAAATTTTCAAGGAACTTACGTCTTAAAGAACACTATCAACACCAACAGGAAACTCTGGTGACCACCATTTTGGACCCTTTTCTGAAATTATCTTCTAGCTGCAAATACGACCCAGTCTCCAATAATGCGTCATTAAAAACGTTTGGAAGATTACTTGATGGTGCTGTCTCAAGATATACCACCATATAAGCACCAGGCGCAATTCGTCATAATTTATGTAGAGAGGAGTCTCAGGCATTACAAGATCTTGCCAAATATGACGATATAGTTATCAGGCCCGCCGATAAGGGTGGGTCTATCGTCATTCAGGACGTTGGTGACTATAGAGCAGAAATCATGTCACAATTATCTGGCAAACAGGTTTATTTAAAATTACCAAAAGATCCTACTGAGCAATATCAATCAGAATTAAATAGCATTCTTAAAAAAGCATGTGATGACCAGTTGATTTCCTCTAAGGTTTACAGTAAATTGGTGGTGCAACATCCGAGGATCCCCATCCTGTATACCCTCCCCTAAGTGCACAAGGATAGGGCGAAACCACCTGGTCGCCCTATCCTGTCAGCACGTGAATCTTTGTACCAACCAGTCGCTCAACTGTTAGATTGTATTTTACAACCATTACTGTCTAAAAAACAGTCGTTTCTCAAAGACAAGACATCGTTTCTGGTAGAACTTGCTAAGTTTGATAGAGTACCTCCAGGAACACTTATGGTATGCATGGACGTCTCAAGTTTGTATACCTCTATACCCCATGATGGGGGATTGTGCGCAATGCGCCAATTCCTTAACTCTTTTCTTGATGCTAAAGAGTTTGATCATGATCTTTTTTTGACCCTCTTGGAATTGACATTACGACGAAACTATTTTTTGTTTGGCGGTAATTATTACCTTCAACTACGGGGGTGTGCCATGGGGTCGCCTGTGGCCCCCTCGTATGCGAATGTCTTTATGTTTAGTTTTGAGGATGTCACATTCCTTGAGGATCCTAACATTTGTCACAATATATTATGGTATACCAGATACATTGACGACATGTTTATGTTGTGGACAGGAGGTGTAGAGAATTTAGTAAGTATGCTGTCTGTGATTAATGATGCACAATCTCCTATTCGGCTGACATATACTTACAGTTTCACGGAAGCTGTTTTTCTAGACGTCAGAATTTTGTTAAATAATGGTAAATTTGAGACAGAGGTGCATTATAAAGACACAGACAGAAATACTTTTTTGCAAGCCTCTAGCCATCACCTTGAATCTTTAAAACGGGGTCTCCCATTGTCTCAGATGATGAGGTTTGCTAGAATAACTAGTGACTCTGGTAAAACTGTAGAACACATTGGTAACCTCATAGGTAAATTTATCGAAAGAGGCTATGATAAGATTACTCTTCTTGAACAAAAATCTAAAGTGCTGGGTATGTCACGTACTGATTTGTTACATCCGCGACAGAAAGAGACGCAGGTTGTTCTTCCCATGGTATCTGACTACACTGTGGCCAGTCCTATTATAAGACGAGCCACTCAAGCTTTGTGGCCTATGGTGAGATCTGACCCTGATTTACCGGTCTTCAGGAATGTTAGACCTACGGCTGCTTTCAGGAGAGGTAGTAACCTCCGTGATCGTCTTGTACATACTGACATCACTGGCTTGGGGGGATCTAGACCCCATAATGTGTACAGTAAGAAACCAGGGTGTTATAAGTGTGCGAATTGTGCAACGTGCAGCCATTTAATTGCATGCAAATCTTTTAAGCATCCTCATAATAATAAAACATATGAGATTAGACATGTCCTCACCTGTAGTACTTCATTTGTTGTTTACGTGATAGTCTGCCCTTGTGGGTTGTACTACATCGGTCAGACTATCCGTAAATTTAGTGAACGAATGTCGGCACATGGTTCCGCCATTCGTCTCACTTTAGAAGGGAGATTTATTGACCAACCAGTAGCTAAACACTTTAGGGCGATGGGTCATTCTCTGTCCTCTTTAAAATATTTTATTATAGATCATGTTCCAGCATCTTTACGGGGGGGGGGGGGGGGGGGGGGGATATACCTAAAAATCTCTTAATTAAAGAATCCCAATGGATCATGCGATTAGGCACAATTCACCCTATGGGGCTGAATGAGAAAATAAATTGGAATACCCTATGAGGTTAAAGAACCGTTAGGGGCGCACCATTCTAATTGCATTAAGATCGTAAATTGTCTTTATCTCTGTTTTCATGTTTTGTTTTTATTCACTTTTTTCTGTTAGTGGTAATATTTGTTTGTTGTTATTAGTACTTTTGCCATAATTGTTTCTCCCTGTTCTTTCCCTCACAGGCTCCTGGCGACAGAGCATGCGCAGGACGCGCTTGTGGTGGAAGCAGGAAGTCCGGTCATGCTGTACGCAAGCCAGCTGACACCATGGTAACGGTTCCCGTCTTCACAGGAAGCGCGTCACTGCAATATGCCGGCGCCGGGCGTCCAGATGAACGGACGTGGACAGGTGAGTAGCAATGATGGTATTTAAATGTGTGTCTGTGTTGGTTTCATTTGTTATTGTCTGTGATCCTGACGAAGGGGCTGTGTCCCCGAAAACGTTTACGTTTGATCTGACTTCAATACAAACCTTTTTGCTATGATGACAGTCCCTGAGTGCCGTTCTTCTTGGACATATATATATATATATATGTCCTCATAATTGGGAGGATCTCATTAAAGATGCAAAAGATGTGCACACACGTTTTACAACTTGAAAAAAAACTTTTATTCTTTCTAAAATAAACATTTTTGGAAAAGAAAAACTGGTGTTCTATTTATTGGTATATAAATATGGGATTACTGTATTCCTAACATGGAATTTAAATTAACTCCACCACAGCAATCAAACTCTCCATGCTACACAAATGCTTGTAAGGCATGAATCCAGCAATCCAGCAATGCATTATGGGCACAACACCAAGACCATTCATAGCCTGACCTCCCCTTTGCATGACCACATTATTGTGTGCCTGCAAACTGTCCCCTTAAAATGATGACACTGCCTTAAAAAATGGAAAATCCATCTTATGTCTGAAAGGGGCCAACCCGGGAATTTCCCGGGTCTGTGGTGTAGTGTGAAAGGGGGTCTGAAGAAATACCCGGGTTTTTGCTGGAGAGAAAATTGAGCTGAGTAATTCCCGTGTCATATGTCTGAAAGGGGTATCAGTGGATATACATATTTTCTGCAGTATTATTGAGGTTTTTATCTGTGGTTTATAAAATATTGGAGCACCTGATTTGCTTATTTATTTTTATCTATATATATAATAAATATATATATATATATATATATATATATATTTATCCATATATACACATAATATATAATATATATGTAATTATCTCAGTAGGGGACTCAAAAATGTGGGATTTTTAATTTTGGATAAGGGATACTCACTGTAGTTTCAAATACATGATGATGTCTATACTTCCCTTGAAGGGTAACGATCTTCATATTATGTCTTGAATATCATATATACCATTAGTAGAAACTTATGCAATTTATTCTGTCTATAAAGGTACCAATTAGTGTTTTCAAAAAGTTTAAAGATCCTAGTCTGACCATTATTATTATTATTAAGCATTGCAATAAAAATTTCCCATTTGTTTTAGAATTTCACAACTCCTTTTTCAATGTATGTAAGAGTAGTTTTTTGATCAAAATAGAGAAGTTGCAAAAGATAATTTTTACCAGTGTTTATTCTGGTAAGTACTCTAGAGGTCCATTGAATAAGGATAGTTTTTTTTTTTGCCATTGTGACCAGTAGCGGATCTTGCCACGTGCAAGCAGGACTTTTGCCCGGAGCGCCGCCTTCCGGAGGGCGCCGGTGCCATCAGGAGGGCGCCGCACCGTGGCAAGATCCGATACTGTGCCCCCCGCCGCTGTGCCCCCCGCTGTGACCCCCGCCACTGTGCCCCCCGCTGGTCCCCCGCTCTGAAGGGAACCAGACGCTACACGTCTAGTTTCCCTTCGTGGAGGGGACCTTTGCTGTGCGGTGCGTGATGACGTCATCGCGCACTGCACAGTATTGTGGCACAGACGTTAGGGGTCATAATTGACCTCTAGTGTCTATGCTGATCCGAGGAGAGGAGCGGCGCCGGCGGCTGTCTGCAGCAGTCTGGATCAGGAATGGGGATAGTAAGTATACTTTTTTTTTTTTAAATTCTCTTCCAGCGGTGCTACAGGGGGCACAAATGGGGGCGTAACTGACCACGCCCCTGTGTGAAGCCACGGCCCTATAGTTTTGCGCGGGGCGCAACAACAGCAAGAACCGGCCCTGATTGTGACTATAGTGGTCAATAATGGCTTACATTATTGTTTAAATCAAGTTCAGGCCAAAAGTTGCACTGATGTAGTTGGATGCAGAGGCGTCACTTACCATTAGTACAACCAGTCCTGTGCCAGCGAAAAGGGGCAGTTCTTAGCAGGAAAGGGTTGGTGCTTTGTGTCCAGACCCCCATTTTTTTGTCATTCTGGGTGTTCGGGAGGAGAGGCTGCCCACCGGGGGTTGCCGTGGCTGCAGTGCTGGCTCCTACACAGCGTCCTGAGCCGAGTGTTGCACATAATGTAACAGTGCAGCACTCGGCTCCTGTCACTGAGCAGGAGCTGGCAATTTCGTGTCACCCCTTGGCGTGTGATACTATGCTGCGGGCTGCACCCTTCACACCCCACTTATGACACCACTGGCGGGATGACAAACCTAAGCGATAGCAGTGAACGGCACAAACATGTGGCAGTTCAACTTTCAACATGGCACATCAAGGAAATAGAGATGTACTGTAGTGGCGGACAGGATGGCAGTTTAATAAACCGTAACAATGTTTGTCGTCTACACAAGAAGACAGTCAGCAATTCTCCAAACAGCACATGATGCAAAAAAAAAAGAGGTGCAAGATGGAATTGTCCTTGGGCCCTCCTACCCTTATTTTGTATATGTATTAAACAGGACATGCACAGTTTAACAAACCAATCACTTCAGAAACATGGACTGCCACTTGTGGCTGAAATTATTGGTTTGTTTGGACCCCTACAAAAAAAGCTGTCAATGGGCAGTGAACATTACTAGCAAGGATCTCTACATACACAAACTGGTTCTACATAGGCAAGATGTCATAATTTCATCATCCAATTCCTTATCCCCATCAGTGTGTACATCATCTTATTCACACAACATTAATTTGTCCCTTCTGGAATCCACCATTACAGGTGCCTCTGTATTTTATGGATGCAATTGTCGGTAAAGGTCTTCCTCGTGTAATTGGTAGGTCATTTTGATGAACATCATCTTTTCTTCATTTTGTGGAATTTACCTCCTATGCCAATCACTGACAAGGTTCCCGGCTGCGCTGAAAACTCTTTCTGAGTACACACTGGAGGGTGGCCAATTTACGTAGAGCAAAGCCAGTTTGTGCAAGGGCCACCAAATTGCCCTTTTATCCTGCCAGTAGTGAAACGGACTGTCTGACATGCCTTTTTGGATGCTATCACTAAAATATTCACCAACCATTCTTTAAATGGTGACTGTTTCAGATGGTGTCACAGTAGACACATCACTAATTGTAGGCAGTTTTTTAGGCCAGACCAGATGTCATAAGGTTTTGCTGACTGATCTGCATCACCAACAGTGGGTCTTTTAGGAAAACTGTTTTTTTTTCTGGCAGCAGAGTTGCCAGAGAAACTGAAGGAGGAGATGTTGCTGTGTCACGTGCTTCTCGAGCTGAAAATTTGTTCACCAACAGCTCTTTCAACAGCTCTTTCTGACAGATTTGTGTCTGTCTAAAGAAAGATACAACGTATGACTTAAACCTAGGATCAAGTATGGTCTCCAAAATATAGTGATCTGATTTCAAGAGTTTGACCCTTGGATCCTGGCTAAGCAAATGAAGGGCTTGATCTACAAGTCTGACATGCTTAGCGTACTTGCTTTGTTTCAGCTCCTCCTTTAGTTTTTCCATCTGCTTTTCTAAGAGTCTAATAAGAGGAATTGCCTGACTCAAGCTGGCAGTGTCTGAACTGAGGGGGTAATTCCAAGTTGATCGCAGCAGGAAATTTTTTAGCAGTTGGGCAAAACCAAGGAGGTCATTCCGAGTTGTTCGCTCGCAAGCGGATTTTAGCAGATTTGCTCATGCTAAGCCGCCGCCTACTGGGAGTGAATCTTAGCATCTTAAAATTGCGAACGATGTATTCGCAATATTGCGATTACACACCTCGTAGCAGTTTCTGAGTAGCTTCAGACTTACTCGGCATCTGCGATCAGTTCAGTGCTTGTCGTTCCTGGTTTGACGTCACAAACACTCCCAGCGTTCGCCCAGACACTCCTCCGTTTCTCCGGCCACTCCTGCGTTTTTTCCGGAAACGGTAGCGTTTTTTCCCACACGCCCATAAAACGGCCTGTTTCCGCCCAGTAACACCCATTTCCTGTCAATCACATTACGATCGCCAGACCGATGAAAAAGCCGTGAGTAAAATTACTACGTGCATAGCAAATTTACTTGGCGCAGTCGCAGTGCGGACATTGCGCATACGCATTAAGCGGAAAATCGCTGCGATGCGAAGATTTTTACCGAGCGAACAACTCGGAATGAGGGCCCATGTGCACTGCAGGAGGGGCAGATATAACATGTGCAGAGAGAGTTAGATTTGGGTGTGGTGAGTTCAATCTGCATTCTAAATTTCAGTGTAACAATAAAGCAGCCAGTATTTACCCTGCACAGAAACAAAATAACCCACCCAAATCTAACTCTCTCTGCAAATGTTATATCTGCCCCCCCCCCTGCAGTGCACATGGTTTTGCCCAACTGCTAAAAAATTTCCTGCTGCGATCAACTTGGAATTACCCCCTAACTTCACATGTGGCAACGTCAAAGGGTTTGAGAACTTTGTACAACACAGAAAGTATACTCCACTGCACTTGAGTAAAGTACATTCTCCCTCCTTTCCCCTATGTCATAGGTCGTTGTGTAGCCTTGGATGTCCTTTTGCTGCTCCTCCATCCGCTGAAGCATATAACAGGTAAAATTCCACCTAGTTACTACCTCTTACTTCAGATGATATCAGGGCAAATTCAACAGTACTTGCAGGTGCTGCAATCTTCGACATGCACTTGCTGATTGACGAAAATGTCTCAAAACTTTTCGGCCCACAGATAGTATCTCCTGCATGCCCCTGTCATTTAAATAATAAATTGTACCACAAAATGAATTGTGTGCAAATTAGGGTATGTGTTGGAATTCACCTAGCTGTAATGTTCTTACAATGTAGGTGGCATTGTCTGAAAGCACAAATCCCCAAGAGAGTTTAAGCAGGGTAAGCCATTGTGCAATGATTTCTCTGACTTTTTCTGAGAGGTTGACAGCTGTATGCCTACCCAGTGGGAAGACAGTCATGTAATTTTTAGTTTGCTCTGTTACACTTGTCCACGTATCTGTTGGTTAAGTGGACTGTGGGTACAACAGCATTTCGGAGGACACTAATTAAGTTTTTCTTAATGTCCTTGGACATATTAGGAATTGCTGTTTTAGTTGTGATAGGAATACAACACAGTGTTGATTCTCTATTTGTGTTGTGGTTTTATTAGTGACTGCACTAAATAAAAGCGCAATCGGCGAGCTCCGCACTTCTGCGTGCATGCTCAAAGACATAAACTGCGATTGCATTTGATCGCAGTCTAAGTGCCGACGGGGTGCTGTCCGGAGAACAGAGGCGTGTCTCATTTGCAGGGTAGCCCGCAGCGGCTGCATGAATTTTTGCAAAACTACAACTCATGCTGAATTAGGCCCTTTGTCCAGTAAATTAGACAACAGTTGGGTTTTGGTAACATGCAGCAAAGCACAAGGTGAAATGTAAAAAAAGAACGAGTTATGGTAAAACTTACCTTCGGTAATTCTTTTTCTTCAAGGTCCATGGGATCCACAAGGATATCCTTGGGTATGGCTGGTGGAGACCAGGTCTTGCACCGAACAGCATAAGCTTGTGAGCCTCCTAGGATGCATACCCTGCCCCCGTGCTCAGGCACTTCAGTTTTAGTTAACAAGTACAAAGCAGGAGCTGGAGAGAGGAGAAAAGGAAGAATGGTACACACAGGAAACACACTCTCACATAGAAGGGATAGGAACTGGTGACCAGGGCCGGCCCAAGCCTAATTTTTTTTATAAGTAAATATATATTTCCATGCCCCACAGTATACTATATGGGGGTGTGGTTTCATGGGGAAGGGGCATAGTCACATAATATTAGCAATTTACATTACAACGCACAGTAATGTCTATTAGTCACATTACACAACACAGTAGAGCCCCTTGTACACGTTACACCACAGTGGTACCCGTTATACACATTATGCTACAGTAGAAACCCTTTTACACATTATGCCATGGTAGAGCCCCTTATACACATTGCATGTTGCCCAACCCTAGAACCGCCACTGACTGGAATGCAATAAGAATGATTAACAGCTGGTTTATACATATTATTCAGACAGGACTTTAGATAAACTAGACTGATTTGTAAATGGCATACAGTAACTATTGACAATAACACTGACACACTGACACATGGGCTTATTCAGCAGAAAATGACAGGAGAACACCATGATAGATGAAAGGGATGAATAGCAGTGAGAGGTATATTTGTTCACGCTGTAGTCACGTGCTCCCAGAAAGGGGGTGTGGCCCCACTGCAGGTGTGTGGCCTCACAGGATGTGCGATGTGTGGGCCATAAATGCAACTTGTACACCATTTTCGTAATAGGCAGTGAGTGATTGGAAAAGAGAAAGGGTGACAGGGAGAGAGTGAGAGTGTGACAAGCAAGGGGTGACAGAGAAGCAGTGGATGACAGGGAGAGGGTAACAGGGAAAGGGTTACAGGGAGAGGCAGAGGGTGACAGGGAGCGGACGACAGGAAAAGCAGTGGGTGAGAGGCAGAGGGTGACGGGGGAAGGTAGAGGGTGATGATGAGAGGGCGACAGGGAGAGATAGTAGGTGAGAGGCAGGGGGTGATGGGGAGAGGGTATCTGAGGTCTGTGTACGAGATAGTAAAGGGGGTAAATTGGGCTGAAAGGGCTCGCTGGGACATCAATGGAAAGTATTAGTTGGGGAGACAGGCAGAATAAAACAAGGGCCTTTAACACGAGAGCTGAGAGGAGAAAAGGAAGAGAGAGAGGGAGCAAGAAAAAGATAGAGAGTGAGAGGAGAGGGGTATGGGGGAGAGAGGAGGATAAGGGGAGAGAGAGAGAAGAGAGAGCTTCTCTGTCCTGCAGTAAGTCAGCTGTTGGTTTCCCTGAGTCTGCTTCTTGACAGTGGAAGGCTCTGGAGAGTTTAGTCCCATGGTCCCAGCACTGATGGTAGCAACTGTGCCCAGCTGCTACGCATTAACATCCCTCGAGCTGGCCCTGCATCGGAGGCCTGCCAAGTAAAGCAGTATCAGAAAGGAGGGAAGGGGAGAGGCCCCCTACCTATACTTGAACCGTCTCCTCCTACTTTGTTACAGCCCACGGCCGGCTGCAGCAAACTGCTTTAAAAAACAGAAATGCCAGAAACAACAGGAGGAACACGAGCCTGCATGCCATCCCCCATCCCTCGACCTGCGAGTACACACATATATATTTTGTATAGGGGAACACTGACACACACACATACAGACAGACACAGAGACAAAGAGCACACTGACACACAAATAGATTAAATATGGGTACACTGACACACACGCACACTGTACAGGTCTCAAGGTCACACTGACACACATACACACACGGACAAGAAGCACACTGACACAGATTGTATATGGACACACTGACACACACACTGTACATGTCCCAGGGGTACACTGAGACACACACATGCAAACGCACACACACACACACATTTTATATGGGCACACTGACACACACACATTGTACAGGGGTGGTCTTCAGTATGCCGACTTAAGGGAATCCTGGCGCACAGTATACCGGCGCCGGGATCCCGACAGCCGGCATACTGACACTTATTTTCCCTCGTGGGGGGTCACGAACCCCCTGGAGGGAAAATAAAATAGCAAGGGGCTCATTTGCGCTCGCCACACTGTCGGTAAGCCGGCGGTCGGGCTCCCGGCGCCAGTATGCTGGTCGCTGGGAGCCCAACCGCCGGCATATCGTAGTGAACCCATTGTACAGGGATACACTGCCACATGCACACACATTGTACAAGAGGAGCGGGCAGCCATGTAGAGGCACATTCCGCCTACCTCTGTCATAATGCAGCTCAATCTCCCCCTCGTCTTCAGTTGTTGCACTGATTGTCTCCCTCCCCCAGTTCGCCGGCACCGCGGGAGGGCTGGGAGCCGGGAGGAGGCACATCAGCACTATCAGAGAGCAGCCTGTGTCAGGCGGGCGGCGGTGCGGTGTAGAGAGTTAGTGACGTCACTCACTGTCTGAGCAGCGCCTTACTAGAGTCTGGCGCTCTACGCAGCTACGTACTGTGCGTATGCGTCGGGTCGGGCCGGCCCTGCTGGTGACCATAAAAGTAACACATTGAAGCTAGGTGAATTAGGTGGTCTTCAGGTTGCCGACTGTCGGGATCCCGGCACACAGTATACCGGCGCCGGAATCCCGACACCTGGCATACCAACAGATTTTCTCCCTCGTGGGGGTCCACGACCCTCCTGGAGGGAGAATAAATAGCGCGGCGTGTGTAGCGCACCACCATGCCCGAAGCGTGGCGAGCGCAGCGAGCCCACAAGGGGCTCATTTGTGCTCACCACGCTGTTGGTATGCCGGCGGTCGGGCTCTCGGCGCCGGTATGCTGGTCGCCGGGAGCCCGGCCAATGGCATACCATACTGCACCCAGGTGCATCAGGGTGGGCACCCTGTTGATCCCATGAACCTTGAAGAAAAAGAGTTAATGAAGGTAAGTGTTACAATAACTCTTTCTTTACTTCTTTGGGGTTCATGGTCTCCATATGGATAACCCTGGGCTGTTCCAAAGCAGTTGCAATAGGGAGGGTATGATCCTAAACTGAAAGGAGGAGATTGCAGCCAAAGGTTGCATCCTGAGAGGCTAGATTCACGTAGATCCCGACAGCACAGACCACATCCAATGAGGCTTCCTCTTGTGAAAGTCCACACTCCTGGAAGGCTGTAACCACAATGGGTTTGTTGATATGTAGTTTTGATATTACCTTAGGTAGGTATCCATGTTTAGTCCAAAGTACCGCCCAATCCTGGTGAAATATAAAAAAGTGGGAGCAACAAGAGACTGTCCATTACACATTGCGCACCACACTGTAATGCCTATTACACATTGCATCTCTTACAGTCATGCCCCTTATACATGGCAGCCTCATACTTACCAGGAGGCTTGTTGACAGAGAGAGAGAGACATGCTGAGAGAGAGAGGTATGGGGAGAAAGCGAGAGAGAGAGAGAGAGAGAGAGAGAGGCATGGGGAGAGAGAGAGAGAAAGAGAGGAGAGGCATGGGGAAGAGAGAGAGAAAGAGAGGAGAGGCACTGGGGAAAGAGGCATTAGGGAAAGAGGCATGGGGGAGGGGGGAAGAGACATGGGGAGGGAGGGATGGGAAAGAGGCACAGGGAGGGAGGGAGGGGGAGAAAGAGGCATGGGGAGGAAGGGAGCGGGAGAAAGAGGCATGAAGAGGGAGGGAGAGAAAGAGGCATGGGAGGGAAGGGCAGAAAGAGGCACGGGGAGGGAGGGGGAGAAAGAGGGAGAGGGAGAAAGAGACATGGGGAGGGGGGAGAAAGAGGCATGGGGAGGGAGTGGGGGGAGAAAGAGGCATGGGGAGAAAGAGGCATGGGGAGGGGGGAGAAAGCGACATCTTGAGGGAGGGGGGGAGAAAGATGCATGGGGAGGGAGGGGGAGAAAGAGGCATGGGGAGGGAGGAGGGAGGAGGGAGGGGGGGGGTGAAAGAGGCATGGGGGGAGGGAGGGGGGGAGAAAGAGGAAAGAGGCATGGGGAGGGTGAGGGGGAGACTCATGGGGGAAAAGGCATGGGTGAAGAGGCATGGGGAGGGTGAGGGGGAGACTCATGGGGGGAAGAGGTATGGAGGAAAAGGCATGAGGAGGGAAGGGGGGAATGAGACATGGGGAGGGAGTGGGGGGAAGAGGCATGGGGAGGGAAGGGGGAAAAGAGGCATGGGGTGGGTAGGGGGGGTAGAGGCATGTAAGAGAGAAATGTTGAGAGAGGGGCATGGCAGCCTCATACTTACCAGGCTGGGTGCTCTTTGATGCAGCTCCCTCCACTTCCTTGTATTGCTTGTTGTCACATGTTTCATCTGCCCAGCGCTGACCTGGCTTGCCACAGCAGACTGTGGGGGTTTTAGCAATCCCCGCTCCCTCCCCCATATACAACAGTGCTGCAGTACAGTGGATACTGTGGCTGGGAGCTCCCGCATCACATCCGTCAACCCAAGCTGAGCAATCCCCCGCCAGGGCCGACCGACCAACATGTACCTGTCACTGCAGAAGCCAGTGATTACACAAATTTCCTATGCTGCTAGCTTTCCTGGCATCCCCTGATGGTTGGTTCTATATTGGAGTGGGAGTAGGGACCTTGTGACGTACCTAGGGGAGGAGACACGTCACCAGGGGGAGGAGCTACGGCCGAACAGGGTACCCGAAAAGTACCCTCGCGGGCTCGCTTCGCTCGCCACGCTTCGGGCTCGGTGGCTCGCTCCGCTCCGCTTCGCTCGCCACCTAATTACTAAAGGTAATAGTTGGTGGCGGGGATAGTAGAGCAACTGTCCCGCTGGCCTAGCTCCTCCCCCTTGTGTCGTGGCTCCTCCCCCTGACGGAAAAGGTCCCTTAGGCCACTTGGTTCTAGCCTCAACCATCCCCTGATCCTCTCCTGCAGCCAGCAGCCCGGTGACCTCCTGAGCAGGTCCTGGGCTGTAAGACAGCGCTGAGCTGCAGTACCGTACGGGGGTTTAGTGCATATGATCAGCGGGGTGCTTGATTGTGTGCCCCTGCATCTCCAGCGTGGTAAGCAGCAGTCCGCGCTGCTTCCGGGTATTGGGGCCAGGGTCTGACTCTTGATGCTGGGGAGAGGAGAGGGATGTGGCGGGTATACATGGGAGGAAGCCGGCACCTAGCAGCACCGCAGGCAGTAACAAACAGCCCTGTCAGTGAGCAGCACCTGCTTAAATTGCTTAGCGGTAAATCCGCTACTGACGCGGGCAGGCCTGTGTTTGTGCCAGCGGATGCGCCCACAGAGCATCGCAACGCACCGCTGGCACACACCTAGTTACGGCCCTGGTTCTGGCTGTAATTATCACCTATTATATTGATCTCATGTTATTAGACTGCTAAATAATTTGACAGGACTAATTTAATGTTGAAGTGTTCCATTGGAGCAATATAGCCATAAATTACAGGCACTAAAACACAACATTACCTGAGGATAATACCTTTTCCACTAAAGTTGCGGGTCTGACCCAGGATTTGGAACACGAACAAGAGACATGACCCCTTTTCCACTGTGGTGCGGCCCAGGAATATCCCGGGTCGGTGCTGTTTACGCTGCAGTGTCTTCTACCCGGCGCTTGGAGATGACATTATCTCCAAGCGCCAGGAAAACCGTCGGATTGGGACTCCCAGGCAGGGGTGTATCTACCTATTGGCCAGGATGGCACTCGCCAGGGGCGCCAGGCAAGGAGGGGGCGCCGCCTGGCTGTGCCACCCGCGGCCAAAGGATAGAAAAGCAGTACTGTCAGACTGTACCTGGTGAGAGTCTGTTACTGCTGGAGCGGCGCTGGTGTCCGGCAGCACCGCACTTGTAATCAGACTCAAAATAAACTACAGCTCCCAGCAGCCCTTGATGCTGGGAGCTCCCGGCAGCAAGGGCTGCTGGGAACTGTAGTTTATTGTGAGTCTGATTACAAGTGCGGTGCTGCTGGGCACTAGTCTGATCACTAGTGCAGTGTGGTGCTGACGGACACTGGCGCCGCGCCGGCAGTAACAGACTGTCACCAGGTACACAGCAATTGTTATATAGCACAGTGCTATAGATCTATTTGTTGTTGAAGATAATAAAAAAGTGTCAGTGTTTGGGAGAAGGGACTGGAGTACTTGGAAAACTACACGATTTTCATGCATGTTAGATGTAAGTAAGTAGTAAGTAAGCGAAAACTTTAACTTGTTGCGTTGCGTGTAATAAAGAAAACACATATCTTACCTATTTCAAGGCCAGGTTCAATGAAATGTATATCAGTTAATTGTATAATTGATCATTTTATCTTGGAAGCGATGGCACCCTGGAAGCACTTCTACTATCCAACTAATGGTGTTTGGTTGGTCCATTTGAGGCTCATCTCACAGCAGCTCATTAGCATTTTATTCAGGATGCAGTCAAGATGCCGGCGTTTGGCATCCCGGCGGTCGGAAAGCTGACGCCAGCATCCCGAAACTGCTCGGAATGCTGATGCTGGCATCCCAACATAGATAGCGATGCAGAATGCCAAAATCCGGATCGAGTTGGTGCCAAAGACTCCACTGGCAAGCCACGTGGGAGGGTTAGGGTTAGGCTGCAGGGAGCGAGATTAGGAAGGGTGGGTTAGGTTTAGGCACCACTGAAGAGGCTTTGGGGGGGGCGGGTTAGGCTCAGGCTGTGGGAAAGGTGGGTTAGGGGGGAGGGATGGTGTAACGTGAATATGAGAGACTACTGTGCAGTGTAATGTGAATGAGGAACACTACTGTGTGGCATAATTTGAATTGGAAGTACTATTGTGCCCACGCCCTTCCCCCACAAGACCATGCCCCATTTCCATAACTGACATCTTATTCCAAATGTGTGTAAGGGGGGGGGGGGCGGCAGCCCCTTACTTTGCCAGGGGCGCTCAGACCCCTAGATACACCCCTGCTCCCAGGGTGTGTCCTCTGTCCCTTTAGGCCATACTCCCAATTGGAAGCTGCTCTCCGTCATGCTCCGGAAGATGCTGGGCTGTCCCCAGCCTATAACACACACCTTTCCTGGCCAGCGCTACTGTCTGCAAAGCAGCACAGACAGTAGTGCTAACGGCCTGCCCCATGTTCCCAACCCCCCCCGACCGCCCTCAGGACACTGCGGTCACGGAGGTATGGGCTCCAGGCAAGCTGCAAACGTGTCCCGGGTTGGATGACCTGGGTAACCCATTTACACTGCACTCTTAAGGTGTAAGCACACTGGGCGTTTTTGCCCAGCGTGTATGCACAGCGCTGGTCGCTGACATCGCTGGCAGGAAAATAGCTCAGTGCATACAACACTGAGCTATTTTCCCTGTGCCAGTGATGTCTACGGGGTGCGTGTGTGTGTGTGAAGCACTTTCCACAGTAGGAGACCGTGGAAAGTGCTTCACTCGGCTGTGCAAACAGCCTGACGAATGGCGGCGGTTAGCGATGATGCGGGAGCGCGCATCTGTGCTCACTGCTCATCGCTAGCCCATACCAGGGGCAAACGCAGGATTTTCATGGGGGGTTTCCACACATAGCATACACACACTGCATATACATGCAAACACACACACACACACACACACACACACACACACACACACCCACCCACACACACACACCCAGCATATGCACGCAAGCACACACAGGATATACAAACACACAGCATATACATACACACAAACAGCATACACACACTTATAGAAAGAAACACACATACAAAGCATACACACAGCATATACACACACAAACAGCATACACACATAGTATACACACACAGCACATACACACACACACAGAAACACACACACAGCATATACAGATATCATACAAAGAAACACACACGCAGCATATACACATAAACACACAAAAAGCATATTCACACACACAAAACAGCATACACACATATCATACACAAAAACACACACAGCATACACACATAGCATATACACACAAACACACACCATATACATACAAACACACACACACACACACACACAGCATACACATACAAACGCACACATAGCATGCACACACAGCATATACACACACATACACAAACACAAATAGCATACACACAGCATATACCATATACACACAAACAGCATACACACATATCATACACACATAGCATACATCCCCCCCAAAACATCAGTACAGTGCATGCTACTACACCAAGGGGGTCATTCCGAGTTGATCGCTCGCTAGCAGTTTTTAGCAGCCGTGCAAACGCTATGCCGCCGCCCACTGGGGAGTGTATTTTAGCTTAGCAGAAGTGCGAACGCATGTGCAGCTGAGCTCTGCAAAAACAGTTTGTGCAGTTTCAGAGTAGCTCTGAACCTACTCAGCGCTTGCGATCACTTCAGCCTATTCGTGTCCGGATTTGACGTCATACACCCGCCCAGCAAACGCCCAGCGCAGCTACGCCTGCGTTTTTTCAGACAAGCTTGCGTTTTTGCAAACACTGCCTGAAAACAGTCAGTTGACACCCAGAAACGCCCCCTTCCTGTCAATCTTCTTGCGGCCATCAGTGCGAAGGGAAACTTTGCTAGAACCTGAGCACAACCACAAAGAGCGTTGTACCCATACATCGCGCGTGCGCACTGCGGGCCATATGCATGCGCACAAATGCCGTTTTTTCACCTCATCGCTGTGCTGCGAAAATTGGCAGCGAGCGATCAACTCGGAATGACCCCCAAAGACACCATAATTACTATGCCCCCAGCACCTGGCTGCTCAGCTGAAGAGGACAGTCACTGCCTCAGCCTCACCCATCCCTTCAGGGTTAGGTCTAAACCTTTGTGTCGTGGCTCCTCCCCCTGACATCAGAGGTCCTTTAGCCCACTTTATTCTAGCATCTACCATCCCTTCAGCTCTGTCCTGAAGTCACATGGGGGTCTTACTGGGAGGAGGTGCACTCTGCCTCTGCAGCTAGCTCCTGCCCTCATATTCACATGATTCATCCAGCGGCCAGCCTGTTTCTCCGTGGCTGAGCAGGAGGCAGCTGCCGGCAGCCGCACAGGCTGCACTGTTTTCAATTGAATAAACATTGGACAGCTAATCCGATAGATCAGCGGGCCAGGGGGGTTTCTAGGTACTCGGGACACCCCCCCCCCGCGCGCGCGCACGCGCGTGCGCATGTGCATACACACAGGACGAGTTTGAGCTCAAAATCGCCCAGTGTGTATGGGCCTTTACCCTGGTCAATTTTTTTTGAGGGATCTGTTTCCACAACAAAAAATCCTGTGTCGATGCGCGCCCCAGTGCAAAAACCTACGTTTTTTAAGCTAGTGGAAAAGGGGTATAATAATACTTCACAAAAGACTAGTGTGTATTGAAATAAGAGATTGTAGGATATGTATCCTGCTTAAATAAAAACAAAGTTCTAAATTAAGGCATTACGGCTATGTGGCTAAATATTATGAGCAGGACAGTAACAGCAGATGGACATTGTTTTTTTTTAATCTTTATCACACTCTTTATATTCTTAAACACATATTTGTATGTTTGTGTTAGTCTGATTTTAACCTCTAATTTTTCACTTTTATACCCTAACCAACTGTGATCGAATATCACAAAATTTTATACAACAAAGGATATTAAAAGTACATTTTTAATTTCAATGTGCACCTAATATACACTGCATATATCGCCCAACTTTTTGATTTTTGCACCGGAGAATCCTGTAGAAGGACCTGAGCCATTTGAAGGGCCCGGTAAACTGCCCAAAGTTCCAGAACATTGATTGGGAGATCCCTTTCCATCAGAGACCAGCGGCCCTGAAAGGAGTGACTGCCGGTGACAGCTACCCACCCCCGGAGTCTGGCATCCGTGGTGAGAAGTGTCCAGTGTAGAATCCAGAATGGCCACCCTTGTCCAGGTTGGAGATGTGTAGCCACCATGAGAGGGACACCTGAACATCCTGTTGCAGGATCATAGTCTGAGATTTGATCTGCTTTGGTAGACCATTCCATTTAGTATCAGGTGTTGCAGTGGCCTGGAGTGAAATTGGGAGTATTCCACCATGTTGAAGATGGATACCATGGAGCCCAGTGTCTGGATTGTCGAATGGACCGAAACCCGTTGACTGTGAAGGAGGTTGTAGATGCGCAATTGCAATGCTGCAATCTTGTCCTGAGGAAGGAAGATGTGTTATATGCTGGCATCCAGTAGTGCGCCGATGTTTAGCATCCTCTGAGATGAGATGAGCGAGGATTTGGTCCAGTTGATTAGCCATCCATGACTCTGGAGAAATTACATTGTCACCTGTAGGTGATGGTCCAGCACCTCTGGAGACTGTGCCAGAAGTAGGAGGTTGTCCAAGTAAGGGAGTATTCAAATTCCCTGCCATCAGAAATGGGCCACCATCACCACCCTGAGCTTGGTGAATACCCTGTGAGCTGTGACAGTCTAAAAGGTAGGGCCTGGAATTGAAAATGCTGATGTAGGAGGGCAAAGGAGAGATATTGCTGATGACAAGGTGCTATAGTACATGTAGGTATGCAGACTGTATATCTAAAGAGGCCATTTAATCCCCAGGCCGCATAGCCAGGACAATGGATCAGAGAGTCTCCACCCAACTTGGGTACCTTGATGTACTTGTTCAGCAACTTCATATGCAGAATGGGATGGTATGACATATTTGGTTTCTGAACCAAAAAGACCGTAGAAAAGAACCCCTAACTTGTTGAGGACATGGAAAAGCGATTATGACCTCCGACTCTAGTAAGGAGTGAATGACTCCCTTTAGTGCCTGTGCTATGCCAGGGCTGTCAATGGAGTGGTAGGAAAGTACTGTCTGGGAGGACGCTTCATGCAGGAAAGAGCGTACCCATGAGAGACCACTTCTTGGACCCAGGCATCGGTTGTGATTTGATGCCATGTGTGGGCGAACTGAAGAAGTCAGCCTCCCTTCCTGGGGTCCCAGAGGGTGAGGCCCATCCAGTCAGGCTGAGGGTTTATCCTCTGGCTTGGTAGCTGGATGTCTAGCTGCCCAAGCCTGCTTGGCTTTTAGTTTGGAGGCCTTGACGGTGTGAGATAGTCTTGGAAAGGTCTGACCTTTGGTCTTGCCCTGTGAACAAAAGGACCGAACGGACAAAGTCTGTGGTCACACTGAGGAAGCCGCAGATAGGCAAGCTGTCTTAGAGGTTGCCAGGTTATTGACAATCTTGTCCAGTTCCGGTCCATATTGGAAATTGCATGTGTATGGCAAGGCTTCCAGGGCCTTCTTGGCATCTTAATCCGCTTTTCATGAGTGTAGCCACACAATGCAGCATGCTGCAATAGATATAGCCGAAGCCTTAGAGTATAACAGGACCGAATCCAGTGCAGCTTTGCCAATGTAATAGACCGCATCCCTGATGTTAGCAATCAGAGACAATTGTTCCTTGATAGGCTCAGATGTGAATCTCTGTTCAAGGTTGTCGGCCCAAGTTTCCATGGCTTTAGCCACCCAGGCAGTAGCCGTAGCCGGTATGGCTGTGGCTCCTATAAGGGAGTACAAAGCCTTAAGACATGCATCAAGTTGTCTATCTAGTAGTTCCTTAAGAGAGGATGCAGTTGGGATAGGAAGGATGGAACTTTTAATCAAATGTGTCACCTGAGCATCCACCAAAGGGGGATTTTCCCATTTTCTACAATCAATTGTGGGTAATGGGTAAAAGGAGCTGAGTCTTTTGGGAACCGTAAATTTCTCAGTAGGAGTTTTTTATGCCTCATTCCTTGCTTCCTAGAGCGGAAACTCAGCTACCACTACCTTCTGCCATTTGCGCAGAGGATCCTTATTTGTAGGGACCAGTCCAGCATCTTTGAGTTGAAGTGAGAACTTTACCACCCTTATTAATGTAGCCACATTATATTTGTACCTCGTCCCCTGAGGGAGATTCTGCATCAGAAATCTCAGCTTGATCTGCAGTAACAGATGATTCCTCTGAATCAAAAAGAGGCGTAGTAGTAGGTGCAGATAGTGTTACCTGGCCCTGTACAATGTTCTGAAAGGCAGCGGAGGCTGCAGTCAAACTCTGTATAGAGGGCCTAATTCAGAGTTGATTGCCCACTATAGGTCGACAGTCACTAGGTCGACATGGATGGAAGGTTGACAGGGTTTCTAGGTCGACATGTGCTAGGTCGACAGGTCTAAAGGTCGACATGAGGATTTTTTTTTTTGGTGTCGGTTTCTTCGTAGAGTGACCGGGATCCCAAATTAGTGCACCGCGTCCCCTCGCATGGCTCGCTTCGCTCGCCATGCTTCGGGCATGGTGCCTTCGCTTCGCTCGGCACACTTTACCGTTCCAATCGTAGTCCACGTGGATCGTTAAGTATGAAAAAAATCAAAAAAAGAAAAAAATGTGAAAAACTCATGTCGACCTTTAGACCTGTTGACATAGCACATGTCGACCTAGAAACCCTGTCGACCTTCCATCCATGTCGACCTAGTGACTGTCGACCTATAGTGGTCG
This sequence comes from Pseudophryne corroboree, assembly GCF_028390025.1. Classification (NCBI taxonomy): domain Eukaryota; kingdom Metazoa; phylum Chordata; class Amphibia; order Anura; family Myobatrachidae; genus Pseudophryne; species Pseudophryne corroboree. Next base: position 75,267,056 of record NC_086453.1, read on the forward strand.
ACCTAAACATTGTCGACCTAGACACTGTCGATCTTCAGACCGGATCCCGTATGGGTGGGGTGTGTATTTAAACTGAGATCTAAATTGCAGTGTAAAAATAGAGCAGCCAGTATTTAACCTGCACAGAAACAAAATAACCCTAACTCTCTCTGCAAATGTTATATCTGCCACACCTGCAGTGCACATGGGGGGTAATTCTGAGTTGATCGTAGCAGGAATTTTGTTAGTAGTTGGGCAAAACCTGTGCACTGCAGGGGAGGCAGATATAACATGTGCAGAGAGAGATAAGGGCCCTACTCACTGGCCGACCCGCCGCCGAGCTGCCCGACGGCGGATACGGCCGACGAGCGACCCGGCGGCGGGGGGGCAGTGACGGGGGGAGTGAAGTTTCTTCACTCCCCCCGTCACGCGGCTGCATTGAAGTGCAGGCAAATATGGATGAGATCGTCCATATTGGCCTGCATGCACAGCCGACGGGAGACCAGCGATGAACGAGCGCGGGGCCGCGCATCGTTCATCGCTGGAGTCTCCACACTGAAAGATATGAACGAGTTCTCGTTCATTTATGAACGAGATCGTTCATATCTTTCAAAAATTCGGCCAGTGTGTAGGGCCCTTTAGATTTGGGTGGGTTATTGTGTTTCTGTGCAGGGTAAATACTAACTGATTTATTTTTACACTGCAAATTAGATTGCAGATTGATCACACCCCACCCAAATCTAACTCTCTCTGCACATGTTATATCTGTCCCCCCTGCAGTGCACTTGGTAAGAAATAAGAAATAAGAGCACGTCATCAGCAAATAATGCTAATTTATATTCCTAATCTCTCACTTGGGTTGGATCCCCCTGAGGGAAGACCCAGTTCTCAAAGTGATGGCTAGGGGCTTTAAGGCTAAGGCAAACAACAGTAGAGACATAGGACAGCCCTGCTGTGTACCTCGCTGGATCGTAAGTAAGGAATCCATTACAGGCTACTTGAATCATGGGGTTAATATAAAAAAGATGTGAGAATGCTAATGAACTCATCTGGGAACCCAAAACGGGCAAGTGTTTCAAAGAGATGATCCCATGTCAAGAGGTCAAATGCCTTTTTTTTGTAGCATCTAAAGGCAATAAAAAGGCATAATCAGAGTTTCTGGATGACCCCAACCACTGTTGTATCGGAAACACTTTGTGAATGTTAACAACCGAGTGCCTGCCCCATATGAACCCCGTTTGATCCTCATGCACTACTGAGGGAGGTATAAATTTGAGTCTATCAACCGTTATCTTTGTCAAAATCTTATAATTAAGATTTAATAGGCAATGGATCAGTATGACCCTGGTGGTTCCGGATCTCTACCCAGTTTGGTAAAACTTTCAAGGTACTATTATTGCATCAGACTGAGCCGAAGTAATTTGTGAAGAGTAATTTTCTCCCAAAAAGTATGTTTTTTAAATCAATATCGATAGTATCTGCAGCGTATATAAACTGCCATAAAAATCTCAGGATATTTCTGTAATCTATTTTCCAGAATGCACTCTAGTGCCATCCGTCTTTTTCAAAAATTGCACAAGGATGGGAGCATGGGTACCCCTAAGTAGCTTGGAAAGCAACTTTCCCATTTTATTTCCATGTTTGGAGAACGAATTGACAGAATAGAAGAGGAGTGGGTTAAACCTCAGTTAGGCTGGGGGCAGGACAGTAAGGCATTATGGGAGTATTCTGTTAGCCTATGGGACTGAACGTTGGGGGTGGGCAGAAAGGGTTTTGAGCTTGGTGAAGGGGCTGGATCAGCCTCTTTTGCTTTATTCGTCCCACCCTCCCTCCTGGTGGTGGTTGTTTGTTGCGGTGTTTGCATTGGCTATTTCAGTGATTCGTGAGGTCATGTTTTGTTGTGGTGGGAAAGAACGGCAAGTTAACCTTTTGTTGGATTAAAGAAGTTGCTTGGAGGTCGTTTGGTGGTTGGTTTTTAGGTGCGCTCACCTTCGTTGACTGGTATACATCTGCTGGACCACCTTCACGGGGGCAGCTTCATCACCTTCACAGGTGGGTAGTCAAGATGGAGGTTGACCTATTGTGTGTTGGAAGGTTTACTTCAGTTTTTATAGGATAAGTTTTTGTTCATGGGATAGGGTTGTTTTTAGCCGTTCTTTCTGGCCACCATACTTTAGATTCATTATTCATCAGTTATTAGTTCATTTAAATAAATAGCTAACATTTTTCTGCCAAATTCAAGTCTCTGTGTCTTTATTTATATTTAAGTGTTAAGATGTTATGGTTTAAGGTTACGGACAATCCTCAGACTATATGAGGTTTAATGTAATGTATATCTTCGTTGATATGCATGTTCCTCCTTGTCATGGATATAGGACTGCCAAACTGCTTCCACCATATTTCTCTTCCATTTAATCATTTAGATAATCCCACCTATATTCCATGAGCAAACTTTAAGAGACGTCATAATGGAATGCTAAAGCTACATATATGGGAAGTACCATAAAAACCAATCCAAATATGCATACACCGGGTGTGGTTCATAGGGTCGACCACACTTAGGTCGACAGTGTCTAGGTGGACCACTATTGGTCGACAGTATCTAAGTTGACACCCAAAATAGGTTGACACAAACATTAGGTCAACATGAGCAAGTTCGACATGACAAAAGGTCTACATGAGGTTTGCCTTGCTCCGCTCCCTCTGCACTCGGCACAGCTTACCATTTCCAATTGTAGTACACGTGGATCATAAAGTATGAAAAAGTTTAAAAAAATGAAAAAAACTGCGAAAAACTCATATCGACCTCTTGTCATGTCGGCATAGAACATGTCGACCTAGTGACCATGTTGACCTAGAAAATCTGTCGACCTAATGACTGTCGACCTAACTGTGGTCGACCTAGATACCGGATACCCATACACCACACAGTCGTAAGAGAAAATAGTAAGAAAACATCTGACAATAAATAACAATGGGGCAGCTGTATTAAGCCTGGAGAAGTGATAAAGAAGTGATAAGTGGAAGGTGATTACGCACCAGCCAATCAGGTCCTGTCATTTTTCAAGCCTGGAATGATTGTCTGGTGCGTTATCAACTTCACCTTATCACTGCTTTATCACTTCTCCAGGCTTAATACATCTGTCCCAATAAGCAATAAAAGAAAAATAATCAAGACAAAGATAAAAAGAAAGCAAAAATATAAATTCTAGAACAAACAACACAGAAAGGCATTGCGCCATCTGTGTAGGCACATATTGTGTGCTACTCCAAGCAGAAAGCATCCATATTAAAGACATTGCTCATAAATCTAAACAACATGAAAGACGAACGAGTCCCTAGCAGTCCGAGATTACAATATAATAGGGGTGTGCGCCGGCCAAATCTTTGGGCTTTGGGCTTTGGGTTTTGGATCTGTATCTCCTTCATGTTTTGGATCTGACTTGTTTTTGTCAAAACTGCTCTTGCAGGTTTTGGTTTTGAATCTGTTTTTTTTTTTTTTTAGAAAAATCATAATAACAGCTAAAATTACAGAATTTTGTCCTGTTTTTGTTCCTACAGTATTATTAACCTCGATAACATTCATTTCCACTCATTTCCATAAAATTTTGACCACCTGACCAACATAGGCCAAAGCCTGGATAAGCAACAGAGCAGCGGCACAAACACACAGCAGTTATTTCTGTTTAAAAATGTTTTACAAATTAGTAATGTATTAGCAATAACCAATCAAAACAACTCGCAAGTACTAGTAATAGAAAACAGTCCAACACAGATAATTCCTGGGAATCGTGTGTACAATATCATTGCTCTAAAGTAGTTACCAAACAGCAAAGAAAAAAACCCCGAAACCATGTGTAAAATAGCAACAGCAGACATTGATGTCCCCTACACAAGTACACATGCCCCCAGCACATGCCTATTCTCAGTGCCCAGTCTGTAGCTCCCTCCTGGGGGCCCTGGGTCACTGATGACTGGCACCCTGTGCCCATGTAAAGCCCCGATCAATCAGCCTTTTTGTCGAGCAGCTACCCAAAATCTCCCCAATCACAAAAAACAGCATTCCGTACCTGCGTAGTACAAGATTAGCTGAAGGCTGCATAAGCCTGAGGCCATATAAGAGCCCAATTTTTTGTGATTGGTTGTTTATGACTAAGCAGTTGCTAGGTAGATCATGGTTTTCGGTTGTATTTTTCCTATTGGATTATAGGGCTGTCCATCAAGGTTTTAGGGGTTGGTCTCAGGATAATATATAACCCATAGTCATGTGCCTCAGACTTCCTCTTGCCATTTTGTATGGCCCAGGAAGGCTGAGTATATTGCTGCCCTTGGGTACTGTGTGGTTTGCCTTGTATTACTTTCATTTTGTATCCCAAAATATTACTTTCATTTGTATTACTTTCTATATTTGATTGCTGACTCCCTTGCCCTCCCTCCTCATTAATTATTTGTGCCCTGCTTGCTATATTATTCTTTGCAGCACTTATCATGCTGCGTCCCCGCCGTTCTGCCCCCCCTCCCGCCGCCTCGTGGAGGCCGCTGGTGCCCTTCGCCCCCGAAGTGCGGCCCCCCGGAGTTTGCCCCCGGCATCTGCGGTGTCGCGGCGGGGTCAGGCCGCTGAGGCCAGCGCCCCTGCCGGCGATGATCGTGCGGCCATTGGGCGCTCTGCCCCTGCTGCTGCGGGAGATGTCTCAGCCGGGCCGCGGTTGCGGGTGTCCCCGGCGGCCGCTGTGCGCCTGGCGGCTCCCTCGCCCGGCGCGGCGGGCTCCAACGTGTCTCCCCTTTCCCCCCTGCTGGCGGCTGTGGCCAGCAGCGTGGGCGCCCATGTGGGGCGTGGCGTCCGCAACCGAGCTGTGGGGGGTGAGGGGGGACTGCAGCTACAGGGGGGTCATATTACTGTGGGGCTACAGGGGTCTCCTGTGCCCTTTATGCCTCAGGTCAGGGCTGCAGCGGACGGGCTCCCCTCTGCGGGAGGCCATTTTCGCCCGCTTATGTTGTTGGGGATGGGGCCGTTAGTGCTGGCCCCGGTACGTTAAGGGGGTGGGGATTTTCCGGAGTGCTGCGTCGGAGGCCCCGCGGGCGGTGTCGGCGCTGGGGTCCCCGGCTGGGGATCTCTCAGCGGGGGCATTTCCACTGGGTTCCCGGTCACCTGCTGGGTAACGGCGCGTGGCGGCATCCCTGGGCGTCGGGCTCCAGGCGCTTCCCCCCGGCTCGGTGGGGGCGGTGCAGCTGGTGGCGACGCAGTCGTCCATTGCTGCTGCGTTCCACCTGCCTGGCCCTCCTCTGTCGTTTTCTGCGCCACACGGGTTTGCCGGGGGACAGTTTTTCCCTGGTGGCCTTCGGGGCGCCTTTCACGGGCCTCCCGGTTTCCTCCACACCGCACTGTTCACCGTATTTTGTCAGTTCGGCCGCGAGCGTCCTCGGGTTGCTATCCCCCCCCCCTGCCTTTGCGGACTCGTATTTCGGGTCCTCCCCGGCTGGGGCGAACCCGTTGGCCCAATTTTGGCAGCCACCGCCCGCTCCTCCTCCGTTCCATCCTGTTTCGTCAGGATTTCCCGGGTCGGCTGGGTACCTTTCACCTCCCGCGTGGCTTCCTGCCTACTCCGTTGGTGGCGCGCCGGGGGTCAGGGCTACTTTCCCCTCCGCCGTTGCGTCCTCCTCATTGGGGGGTCCTCCCCCGCCGCTGCCCGCTGGCCCCCCTCCGCCGAGCGAATGTGCTTTGCCCCCGCTCCCGCCTGTTCCCCCCATTTCTGTTGATGCTCTGGCTTCTCCTGCGCCTGCTGTCCCTTCTGTTTCCTCCGCTCAGGTGATGGCGAGTTCCGGGACTTCGTCGCGGAGGGGCGGGAGGTCGGAGAGAGCTGTGGCCACGGCACCGATGGGAGATGTTCCACACCAACCGGAGACGGGTGAAGTGGATGACGCTGTTCCGGGTCCTTCAAGCGCTGGTGAGCACGCTATTCCTTCTCATTGTTCTTCTAGCACTTCTTCCACCTCTTCTAGTAGTGTTTCTTCAGGTTCTCCGCGGCGCCCATGTACACTGGCTAGACTTATTGCGCGGCGCGTGGCTAAGGAATCTCAAAAGGCGGCAGCGCCGGCGTCTGCGGCTCCCTCTGACCCCCCCCCGTTATACGGAGATGGTGCATTGCGCCAATACGGCCGTTACGCGGAAGGTTCGCAAGCGGATGCTGGAGAAAATCAGGAAGGGGAAGTACGTTGACATCTTCACCCTTACGGATGAGATGCGGCAGGCTTTTTACGCAGCTAAGAAACCGGGGGGCATTGGGGAGAGTGCTATCCGTAATTTTCACCAGTGGTTGCGGGGTTTCTTGGTTTTCACGGCTTGCTATACTGAATCGCGGCCCGCAGAGTATCCCAACTTGGTTAAATATCTCTTTCTGGTGCATGACATGTACTTGAAGTCCAGGGCTCCGCTTGACGAGATTACGACGAGAAATTCCGTCATAATCAGGATGGTAACCCCATTCTGCCCGCGGGTTTTAAGGATGTCGACGTTTGGTTGGAGGTCACTCAACAGGTTAAGCCCACTTCGGACACCACGGTCAAGAAGACCTTGGCGACCGGTGTTTCGGATTCCCGCCCCTCGGGGAAAGGCAGGTGTTTTGCCTACAATGAAGGCAAATGCTCTAGGGGCGTAAATTGTCATTTTCGCCACTCATGCAAGTTGTGCGCGTCCGGTCACCCGGCCAAGGACTGCACCTCGGCGGCGAGCGGTAAGCCCTCCGCTCCTGCCGAGGCTGGAGGAGTTGGTAAGTAAGGCTCCCTCCCCTATTCGGGTTAGTTTATACCCCGACAAGTCGGCAGCGTTATTCCTTTTGTAGGGTTTTAGTCATGGATTCGCCTGCCCATTTCGGATTCGGTGCACGTGGTGGCGCGCCGGAATTTGAAGTCGGCTCGCAAATTCCCGCACGAGGTCCGGCGGAAAGTGAACGTGGAGATCGGCTTGGGGTGCATGTGTGGGCCCTACGCCTTTCCCCCTCTATCCTCCTTGTGCATCTCCCCCGTGGGGGTGGTGCCCAAGAAGGCCCCGGGGAAGTTCCGCCTGATACAGCACTTGTCGCATCCTCCTGGTGTTTCGGTTAATGACTCAATTCCCGAGGCCGTGTGCAGGGTGCGTTATCAGTCTTTTGATGACGCTCTGCGCTTGGTTCGGGACTGCGGTCCGGGGGGCCTGTTGGCGAAATTAGATGTAGAATCGGCTTTTCGGCTCCTTCCCCTGCACCCGGATTCCCTGCGGTTTCTGGGTTTCAAATTGGGGGCCGAGTTTTACGTGGATCGGTGTCTCCCCATGGGCTGTTCGGTCTCCTGCGCCTATTTTGAGAGATTTAGCACTTTTTTGCATTGGTGCATCCAGGCCGCCTCCGGTCACCCCGGGGTGGCTCAATACCTGGACGATTTTCTCTTTATGGGCCCAGGGGGAAGTTCGGTCTGTGGCGATACTCTGTAGGTTGCCAGGTCCTTGTTCGAAAGTTTGGGGGTTCCTGTCGCGCTGGACAAGTGTGAGGGCCCCTCCAGTTGTCTTAGCTATTTGGGAATTGAAATAGACACAGTGGCGGGTTGCTGTCGCCTCCCCGATGATAAAGTGCGTAAACTTTTGGGTTTAATTCACGATTGTTTGGGCAAGTGCAGGGTTCGGCTTAAGCAGGTACAGTCATTGCTGGGTTCCTTCAACTTTGCGTGCCGGATTGTCCCCATGGGTAGGGTTTTCTGTCGCAAACTTGAACAGGCCACGGCGGGGACGGTCAGGCAGCATCACACCGTGTACCTCTCCCGCGAGATCAGGGATGATTTGCGCGTTTGGGCTTCTTTCCTGGTGTCTTTCAACAGGGAGGTTTTGTGGCCTCCACTTGTTCACTGATGCCTCAGGCCGTCATGGCTTTGGGGCATTTTTTGCCGGGTCATGGTGTGCTGCTGCTTGGCCGTCCTCTTGGGTGGCACGGGGTTTCACCAAGAACCTGCTTTTGCTGGAATTGTTCCCGATCATCGTTGCCCTGGAGTTGTGGGCCTGCCAGTTCTCGAATCGGGACATCTCGTTCCGTTGCGACAACTTGGGAGTGGTGCACGCTATCAATAATCAGCGTTCTTCCTCTCCACAGGCTTTGCGGCTGTTGCGACATCTGGTGCTAGTTTGCTTGCGGCGCAATATTAATTTCAGGGCCCGTCACATTCCCGGAATCGACAATGGGATTGCGGATGCGTTGTCTCGGTTTCAGTTTGATAAATTCCGTGCATTGGTTCCGGGAGCGGCGGCGGAGGGTTTACCATGCCCGCCTTCTCTCTGGCAGATTGTTGAGTCGGGTTAGCTGCTCTGGCCAGGTGTGCGTTGGCTCCTTCCACGCTCAGGGCGTATGATGCAGCCTGGCATGATTGGTCGGCCTTTCAAAGTAGGTACGGTGTGGCAGGTGAGTCCCCGGCTGACGTTTTGATGGCCTTTGTTTGAATGCATTATCAAGGGGGTAAGTCAAAAGCAGCCATGTCTACTGCCCTTACAGGCATTCCCTTTCCCTCTCGGCTCCACGGGACGACGGACCCCACCGGGTCTTTTGTCCTTTCCAGAGCGCTAAAAGGAAGGGCTAGGATGCGACCGGCGCCCACGGACTCCCGTAAACCCGTGACTTTGCAGCTCCTAATGGAGTTGCTGGGTTTGCTGCCTCGAATTGCGACCTCGGAGTTCGAGATGGCCCTTTTTAGTTGTGCTTTTGCCCTAGCTTTCTTTGGGGCTTTCAGGGTGAGCGAGTTAGTGGCGTGCAGTAAGTCATCTCGTGATTCCGGTATGCTTTACGGGAATGTGCGCCTGCAGGATGGCCTGTTGCTCTGTAGGATTGTGAGGTCCAAGACAGATCAAACAGGTCGGGGTCGTTGGGTGTCCTTGGAGGCCCGGGAGGATGCGAGTATTTGCCCGCTGCGGCTGGCGCAGGAGTATCTCCGGTTGAGGCCTTCGGGTGGCGACCAGTTGGTAGTGCATGCGCACGCTGGCCCGCTGAGTAAGTTCCAATTTGCTGCAGTGTATAAGAAATGTTTGGAGGCGCTAGACTTGCGCGGGGCGGACTTCGGGACCCATTCCTTTTGGATTGGGGCAGCTACCCATGCTGCGGCTACGGGCTCCTCCCCGGCGGCTATTCGGGAGCTGGGAGTCTTATGTTCGTTTTGATAAGATTTAGGTGCGCCTGTTGCGCTAACCCAAAAACTTGTTTACTAGTCGGTTTTTGAACGCTTACCGTTCAGGAATCGAGGGTGTGAAGTGAATTTTTACATTTTCCTCCGAGGGGGCCTAATTTCAATTGGCTATTCTCTGAAGGTCCACGGGAGGTTTTTTGAGTTTTCTCCTTCACTTGGGTTATTTATGTTTATTGCATTTATCTAAGTTTTGTGTTTCAAATTTCTGATGTTAGGGTGTTTTTCTTTTTCAGCCGTTGTTGATTTTGGGGAGCAAGTGTGGCTGGTTGGCCATTCTTATATTTTTTGGGCGGCAAGGCATCCTATGGCACTTAGGGCAGCTGACGTTTTTGGGACTAGAGAGTTTCGTTGGTTAGGTGTTCGTGGTATGCTTTGGGGTGGCAATGATTTGGGCCGATTTAAAGGCATCGACTTAATTTTGTCCATTAAGGCGGATTTGGTGGCGATTCGTTGTCACTGGCCAGGAGTCCGTATTGTGTGGTCTGAGATAGTTCCGCGTTTTCATTGGCGAGGTGCGGTGCGTTTCTCGGCTCTGGAGAAGGCTCGCAAGAAGGTGAATTCTGCGGTGTCGCTGTTTGTTAGGGCCATAGGTGGCGTGGCTGTCAGGCATCCTTTACTTGTGCTGCGTAATAGGCAGTTCTACAAGGAGGATGGGGTTCATCTTTCTCCGGACGGAGTTCAGGTTTTCCTGGAGGATGTTTTTGGTCCTTTCCGTTAGGGCTCCTTAGTTTTTTCTTGTTTGCTTGTTCGGATGGCGGTGGCGGTTTTGTTAAACCTTTGTGGCGGGAAGTCGCTACAAACCAGCGGTCAAACAGGCATAAGTGGTCATTGTGGGGCACCCTCTTTAGAAGGACGGCAGGTGTGTCCTTCCCTTGCGGGTGGACATTTAGACGTTCCCCTGCGGGAACCGAACGTTTGCCAGAGATAAGAGTGGTGAGGCCAGCACAATGCGGGTTATGCAGGAAGGAGGCGGGGTTTGGTTAATCCCCTCCTTGGATGTTGGATTTCATCTAAGTGACTGGAGCTGGTGTCTGGTAGCGACTTTTCCTTTGCCATCCTCCAATCTAGATTGAACTTTTCAATCTAAATTAATTTCAATTTCAATTACAATTATAGTTTAAAGAGTTGGTCAGCGATCAATAAATATCATCTGACCTTTAACTCCAGCTACCGTGTCCGTGTCTTTATTTCAGTGTGTGTCGTTTTATTTTATTGATAAGCTAGCTTAAGAAAGGTTTATGTTAATCGCAATAAAGTTATGGGCGCCTTATGCAAAATACATTGGGACACATAGTAAAATACTGACCAGGTTACAGTGCTGGTCAGATACAGCGCTGGTCGGATACAGTGCAGGTCAGACACAGTGCGGGTTAGAGTACAGGTTGGAAACACAGCGGGTCAGATACAATGTATGTCGGATACAATGCAGGTTACAGTGTGGGTCAGATACAGTGCAGGTGGATACAGGGCTGGTCGGATACAGTGTAAGTGGAATTCATTGCAGGTTGTATATAGTTAGGGTTGGATATAGTGTGTGTTGAATACAGTGTGGGTGAGATACAGTGTGGGATACAGTTCGGGTCGGATACAGTGCAGGTCGGAGTGTGGGTTGGATACAGTGCAGGTCAGGGCACGGGTTGGATGTAGTGCAGGTTACAGTGCTAGTCGGATACAGTGCATGTTGGCTACAGTGCAAGGTCGGATACAGTGTGAGATACCATGCAGGCCGGATACAGTGCGGCATACAGTACAGGTCGGAGTGCGGGTTGGATATTGTGCAGGTTACAGTGCAGGTTGGATACAGTGTGCATCAGATACAGTGTGGAATACAGTGTTGTTTGGATACATTGCAGTTTACAGTATGGGTCGGATACAGTGCAGATAGCATACAGTGTGGGTTGGCTATAGTGTAAGGTCAGATACAATGCGCGTCGGATACAGTACACCATAGTGCAGGTCAGATACAACAATAGTGCACTTACTTTGGTTGGGAGTGTCAGCGTTGTCCTCAGTGTGGGGCTGTGCACAGTGTGGGGGTGTCCTCGATGCAGATTTGAAAGCGGTGTCGGCAGTGTGAGGGTACCGGTGGTGGCCTCAATGTGGTTATGTTGGCACTGTTGGCAGTAAGGAGGGGTTCAATGCAAGAGTGCAGACTGTGTACTCATTGCAGGGATGCCGACGGTGTTCTCACTGCAACAGTGTTGACAGTGCGGGTGTCCCAGTGGTGTCCACAGTGCAGGGGTGCTGATGGTGTCATCAATGCAGGGGTGCCAGTAGTGTTGACAGTGCGGGTGTCCCAGAGGTGTCCTATGTGCAGGGATTCTGGCTGTATCAGCATTGCGAGGGTGCCAGTGTTGTCCTCTGTGAGGAAGGGGGGTAGGGTAGGGGGTTGCCGCTGGTGTCCTCTATAAGGAGGAGTCGGCAGTGTGGGTTGCGTCCTCTGTGTGGAGGTGTTGGCAATGCACTCCTGCATGCGGTTTAGTGCAAGGGTGTCAGCAGTGCAGTAGTGCATGTGGTTTCCTAAGGGCAGGGGTGTCAGCAGTGTGGGTGTTCCAGTGGTGTCCTATGTGCAGGGGTTCTGGCTGTGTCGGCAATGTACACGGGAGTCGGCAGTGTTGGCTGCATCCTCTGTGTGGAGGTGTCGACAGTGTGGGAGTGACGGAGTTGTACTCAGTGCAGGAGTGCTGGCAGTGTCCTCAGTGCAGGGGTGCCAGCAGTGTCCTCAGTGCAACACGTGTGGGCAGTGCGGGAGTGTCGGCAGTGCAGGCAGTGGTGTCGGGGTGGTGGCGCTATTAGAGCAGTGGGGGCATACATCTTGGCCCATTGTAGCTTTTGGGGACACGCTGTTTGGCTGAGAGCCGTGACAGACGGTTCTCTCTCAATCAGCAGTCTTCCAGTTCCATAGCCTATTATGGTGACTGGTGTCCGAGCCAAAACCTCAGGATCCAACAGTGGGATCCTGAGGTTTTAGCTTGCTTGGTTATCCAGGCAGGAAGGGAGATCCAAGCTGTGGCTCAGATCGCCCCAGATCCCCTATGTTCGGGTGAGTTGGGCTCTCTGAGAACTGAACCTGCCCATCTCTACAATGTAATAAAGTTACTTGAAACCAAGCAAATAAATCCCCCACAAATCCGGTCAGTCCCCTCTAAATCCTTAGTACAAAATAGATATCAATACAATAATCCCTAGCCATCCATGCAGAGAGCAGTAATATAATCTGAAAAGGCAGAAAGAGCATATAACATGGTGAGAAACATAATAAAACAAGTCGTATACATTATGTATCAAGAGCAACAGTAGAGGTTATATGTAAAAATCACAGTCACTGTAGAGGTCCTGAAAGTGTAAAATGGAAACCGAGAGAGAAAAATAAAAGTGACTGAGGTGGTAATTCGGATCTGATCGCAGCAGCAAACTTGTTAGCAGTTGGGCAAAACCATGTGCACTGCAGGAGGGGGGGGGGGGGGGGCAGATTTCAGATATAACATGTGCAGAGAGAGTGAGATTTGGGTGGTTTATATTGTTTCTGTGCAGGGTAAATACTGGCTGCTTTATTTCTACACTGCAATTTAGATTTCAGTTTGAACACACCCCACCCAAATCTAACTTTCTCTGCACTTGTTATCTCCCCCCCCTTCAGTGCACATGGGGGGTAAATCAGACCTGATCGCACGCTAGCGTTTTTTGCATAGCTGCGATCAGGTCAGAACTGCGCATGCAAATGCACTGCAATGCGCAGGCACGTCGCACAGGTATAAAGCGGTTCGTTGCTTTGCGATGGGTTTGTCTGAAAAATCCATTCGCACGGGCGTTCGCAAGGTGATTGATAGGAAGAGGCGTTTGTGTCAACTGACCTGTTAAGTTCGTTTATAACTTACAGGAAGAAAAAGCAATACCTTAAATACAGAAATGTTCAGGCTGCTGCAACCTTTAATCGTGTGTGAGTTAAACCTCTATGAAATGCGTACACATTGCGTAAGCACACCGTCACGCTGTAAGCACAAAATAGCTACACGTGCGGCCTATACACTTTAACCCTTAACAGGAAAGGAATGCTACACCAATTGTATATGTTATGTTGTGGTCCAACGCAGCAACAAATATTTACTTAAAAGGGGGTTCACAGAGAAATACAACAATACAAGAGAAAAAGGTTACAACCAATGGATACATATGTTTGTTCACCTCTGCCACCCAGTTCCGGTCCTCAGTCAATCTAGATAGATGACCTTCAGAGAATAGACTGGGGCCGGCCAGGAGGCTTGACTTTTATACAATAGGCCAAAGCATGAAACAAAGGAAACTGTAATCTCTTCACCCATAGGTTAAAAGGCTGGTCATTTACAGTACGAGGGGTCATAGGTCGGTTTGAATAGGTGGGTGATGCCTGGTCCAGGTGCACTTGCAGATGTCCTCCACTTTCTGCAAACTGCCATCAGAATATTGCCCTTGAAATACTGTACAACTGAATACCAAACACCACCTCCTAACCTACTTCTGTCCCCTCATGAATTAATAGTCACCAGCGCTTGAATGATATTAATAATAAAAATAATAATTAATTAATAATAATAATAATATTCTAATTAAAAGTGTATGGATAAATGAATATAAATTCAGGACGGTAGGTTGAAGTTTAAAAATATATATAATAAATTTAATAAAAAAATAACAAATAACATAAAATCACAGGTGCTTAAAGAGCATGATTAAGAATTAAAATGATCATATGAAAGAACACATCCACATATTTCCTCAACAAAGTCTACTTCATACCCCGGCTAGGACTTCCTCTGGAATGATATCCATAAATTTGTTTGTTGGAGAATAATTATAGCAATGGAGTATAGAATAGTCCCTTTTTAAGCATACCAATGCAGGCGTTTCAGGCGGATAGGGAAACCTCCAATTTTCTCCACAGATGAGGATGTCCAGGGAAATGCAGTCCAATTTGTGCCGTATGGGTGGTGATAATGATGAAGTCCAGTGATGTTTGAGGATAGTTTTAGGATGTGTCCTACGGTCTCTAACTCAACGCGTTTCGCTGGTGTTGACACCCAGCTACTTCTTTCACTCCTGAAGAAGCTGGGTGTCAACACCAGCGAAACGCGTTTTCCTGGACATCCTCATCTGTGGAGAAAATTGGAGGTTTCCCTATCCGCCTGAAACGCCTGCATTGGTATGCTTAAAAAGGGACTATTCTATACTCCATTGCTATAATTATTCTCCAACAAACAAATTTATGGATATCATTCCAGAGGAAGTCCTAGCTGGGGTATGAAGTAGACTTTGTTGAGGAAATATGTGGATGTGTTCTTTCATATGATCATTTTAATTCTTAATCATGCTCTTTAAGCACCTGTGATTTTATGTTATTTGTTATTTTTTTATTAAATTTATTATATATATTTTTAAACTTCAACCTACCGTCCTGAATTTATATTCATTTATCCATACACTTTTAATTAGAATATTATTATTATTATTATTAATTAATTATTATTTTTATTATTAATATCATTCAAGCGCTGGTGACTATTAATTCTATTGCCTCTATATTCATTTGGGGAATTACCACCCCCTACACCAGCAGCTCTCTGACAGCGCACTCTACTTTCTGTATACTCTTCTGTCCCCTCATATCCTGTAAAGTTGAATCCCTCTATTGTTCCATTTCTAAAGTAAATGTAACTTGCTGGTGTGGTGTGTGTGGGCTATGTGTAAATTATGCACTACGTGGATGAAATGTCAGTTATGTTTTTCTGGCTTTTCCATGCGAATGCATCTGCTACCGTATTTACTCATACCATGCGCTAATACGTAGGGCCTCATGAGCCAATGTACGCAGGGCGCGGGCATGTGCACTCACAGCAGAACAAGCACAAACGCACGGAGGCCACTCTGTGTGGTGGTTGTACTTGATGCGTGTGGGTCTAATATTTTCGACTTCGACAGTCCACCCTTTGGCAGTCAACAATAACTGCCACACATAACTAATAAAACTGAAAATATTACATATAAATTATATACAAAGTTTGGGTGACTGGGGGTGGGAAATGTATAGCCTAGTGGGATAGGAAAAAGCATGTATGTATGAATTAATGTCTGAGGGCATGTATCATTGTGCCGTATATGTTCTAAGTAAGCTTTGAGGTACTGCAAAGTATACATTAAATCCTTCTCATCCCGTATTAAGGGTCTGTACATGGGCAAACAAACACTACCGAGCTCTTTTTAGGCAAAGGCCATTAGCCCTCACCTTTCCGGCTTCTTATACCAACAAATGGGGAGCACATTTATCTGATGATACATGGAGGGGAAATGTATGTGTATGCTATTATAGGTGGATAACAATTATCGACTATGTGTGCTATTAACTGAAGATTGCAGAGATGAGGGTAAGACATATAAAAATACATTTACATAAATTTGGGTATGTTGAAGTCTTTTCCGGTTGTGGATGTCTCTGGGTAGAGGGGAAAACAAAAAGATGGTGAAAGAAACAGGCCATGAAATTCATTTACAATCCTTATCACAACACTGTTTCTACGGTTGGGTCATATATCAAATCTGCCGCTGTTACAACGCCCTCGCTCCTTAGACTCATCAAATTTGTCTTGTGTTTACGCTGCATCAAAATTCAAACACATCTAAATATCAGAACGATAATTATGACGACACCCAGGATACAGAGGAGAAACTTTCCCACACTCTCAATTACGTTTTGTGCCCACTCTCCTAACCCAGAGAACCATTTGAGTGGGTTCAACCATGAGGCTCAGCTGGTCAATTCATTACCCACAGTCATCAAGGTAAGGTTGTGTTTCCTTCTGAACTCCCACTTCAACTGCAAGATCTCGTCCATCTTTTGATCGATGATCTCCGTTGGGTCTTCAGTACTATTCGTAATATACGTACAGCACTTCACACCATATTGAGTTGCCAGAGTAACACAGTACCCACCTGTCGCAGCCGTGACATAATTCAAGACCATCCTGTGCTGGACCAGCTCCTTCTTGTAGGCTTGTAGCTCCCTACCCGTATACCTGAAGGTGTCATCATACATCTCAGTGATATTATCTATCAAGTTCGCTAGCGCATGGATGTACTTATAATTTATAATTCCTCTGGCAGTACAGGTGATATCTAATGTGAGAAGAATTTGAATCCCGGTGGATTCATGGATCAAATCAGAGGCTGCGTGCTCTGTCCTATCTATGAGGTGTCTCTTGACAATGTGTTCATAATGTGTATGAGTATAAGGAGTCTGAGCGTTGCGGTGAATGTCTTTCATTTTGTCATGTGCAATGGTCATAACCTCTGGTAGTACTCTGCCAATATAACACAACCCTTCAGAGCTCGGAGTAAGCCACTTGTACGCTTTCCTTCCACATATGAAGTAGGCATCGTCTGGAAGAACATAAGGGACAAAATGCAACAAAACCATATCACATATTTTCCTTATAAAGAAACCGGTCCCCAGTTCTCTCGTTTGCTCAGTACAAGTATCGGGCTGGATGATGTGGGCACAATACCCCTGCAACACTTTTCCAGCCCACATGGTTTTGATCCCACGTATATACTGATATCGAAAATACTTCCCACTTGCGGCTATCTTACGTACAAGTTCGGAGTTGATAGGTATTTTATCAGCTCTATGTGAAAAGGTCATTGTCTGGTTATTCCATGTCACTTCCCAATTTCCTGGTTTACGGAAATTGGACACGTTAAAGCACAACAGTGACCTATCTACGTGGTACTGGTGGAGCTTCAAGCTAGGGTGCCTAGATATATTGAATTTCTTGTCCACCGGTCTCCACCCCTTCCCCCGTAATTCGAGTACCTCATCTATTGTTAAAGGGTATGGCACTAATCCCGACTTACTCTGTCCTTGAGGTACTTGTGAGCACACCCAGCATTCTGTTTGGTTTAAGACCGTACCCACTAATGACTGGTAATCACTCAAAGGATGTCCGCTCATGTCGATATTACTGTTTGACTGACATCTCTGGATGCACCCATCTTCGACTATGTTATCACAGTGTGCACATATGCAGTACTCATCAGACAATAACCCTTCACATTGCCTCCGAGCTCCGTGACTACCAGATCTTTTACTGATACCAGCTTTGACCAAAGTGATGCGCTGATCATGGGGTCCTACGAATCTGTACTCTCCAACAGAACCTATTCCAGATCCTTGCTCGACGTCTCGGGTGCCCTCACAAAAACAGATCGTCCTGATCAAAAACAGAGTCATAAGAAAAATCCGGAACACAGTCTTTTGGCGTGGCTCCTTTTCGTTAAGGAGCAAAAATAGAAGAAGGGGGAAAAGAAAAATGTAGTGGGGGGTGAAAAAAAAGAAAAATGTTATGACAACCGTCCTTGATTTTGCTGCTCTCCACGCTCAGGTGTCATCCAACAGTCCTGCCTCTCAGCTTTCCCGGAATAGATTCTCTAGTGATACGAGGTTCTCTTCACCTTTCTCTTTGTCATGAGTTTTCTCCGGGTCAGCGACCTTCTTGCAGTGGGACAAGTGGACCCAAGTCTCTCACTCGGCAACCTTTAGTGCTGTCGTTCTGGTCAACAAAACTTGATACAGTCCTTCCCACCTGTCAATGAGGCAACCTGAGTGTAGAAAATGTTGAATCATCACATAATCCCCAGGTTCAATGTCATGACAATTACTGTTTGGTAGGTCAGGAATCGTCAGTTTCATATTCCTTTGCTGGTTTCTCAGTTGCTGGCTCATCCTAACCAAATATTGCACAGTTATTTCATTATTGCACTTTAAATCATCCTGGGGGTCTATCATTACATGGGGTTGTCGTCCAAAAAGAACTTCGAAGGGTGATAAGTTAAGCGGTGACCTGGGAGTGTTTCTGATGCTGTACAACACTAGTGGCAGTGCTTCTGGCCACAACAGTCCAGTTTCAGCCATCACTTTGCTCAGCTTGGTCTTAATAGTGCTGTTCATTCTCTCCACCTTTGCACTGGCCTGTGGCCGGTATGGAGTATGCAGCTTACTATTAATACCCATCAGTTTGCACATGACCAGAGAGACTTCACCTGTAAAATGGGTACCCCTATCACTTTAAATTATTCTAGGGATACCATATCTACACACAAATTCCTGCACGATTTTCTTTGCAGTGAACACGGCAGTATTGGAGGCAGCGGGGAATGCTTCTACCCAGTTTGAAAAGACATCGGTACATACTAATACAAACTTTAAATTCCTACAGGGTGGTAACTGTATGAAGTCGATTTGTATTACCTGGAAAGGTCCGTCTGTAGGAGGGATATGGGATGGCTCCGTTGGTATTGTCTTACCAATATTCTTCCTCAAGCAAGTAAAAACATGTCATTGCTTTCTTACCTGCATGAGAAGAGAACCATGTTGCACTCCAGTAGGCTCTTACCAATTTGCACATACCTTCCTTGCCCAGATGAGTCAGACCGTGTGCCGCCTCAGCTAGGCTTGGGAGATATGCCCTGGGGGCCACTGGCTTACCATGTCCATCTCTCCAAAGACCTGAGGACTCCTGACCATATCCCTTCACCATCCAGACTGCCTTCTCCTGTAGGGAACACAAATATTGCATTTTGATTAATTGTTGCATGTTTACCGTGTTAAATGTCATCAGTTGTGTGATGTTAGTTTGTATGATGGTGCTTGCTGCTGATTTTGCAGATTCATCCGCCCGGCTGTTACCAAGTGAAATTAGGTCTTGGTTGTAAGTGTGTGCTTTACCCTTGATAACAGCCACTCTGTCCGGTTCCTGTATGGCTGTCAGAAGCCTCTTGATGTATGACGCATGCGCTACAGGTGTGCCAGCTGCCATCATGAAATTTCTGAGACGCCACAGGGCCCCAAAATCATGCACCACTCCAAAGGCATACCTAGAGTCTGTGTGTATATTAGCTGACTTACCTATTGCCAACTCACATGCTCTGGTCAGTGCCACCAGCTCAGTGACTTGTGCTGAGTGAGGTGGGCCAAGGGGTTCAGCTTCTATGATAACTTCATCATCTACAACTGCATATCCGGTGCACAGGTCTCCCGAGTCAGTCTGTCTATGGCAACTACCGTCAGTGTAGAAGGTAATGTCTACACCTTCCAGTGAGTTGTCACTGATGTCAGGTCTCGCAGTGAAAGTCTGGTTCAGGTATTCCATACAGTCATGCGTATCAGAGTCTGCATCCTCCTTCACCATCATTCTCATCCTCCACCCTTTGTGCATGACCAGGCACACACGGCAAGTAAGTTGCAGGATTTAGTGTGCGCTGCACCTCTTTATGGTGATGTTTACAGGGGCCATCAGTGATAGTTCCCACTTTGTAAACTGAGCGGATGAGACATGTCTGATTTGGGCGTAGTTTAGCAAGGCTGATACTGCATGTGGTGTATGAATGGTCAAGTTGGGCCCTAACACTACGTCTTCGCTTTTACTTACCAACAAAGCTTTAGCTGCAACACTTTGTAGGCAAGTGGGGAGAGACCATGCTCCAGTGTCCAACTGTGCACTGTAGTAGGCTACTGGTCTGCTGGCATCACCATGCTTCTGTGTTAAGATTCCTGCCGTGCACCCAGCGCTTTCAGTACCATACAATTCAAAGGGTTTCTCGTAGTCTGGCATACCCAACGCTGGTGCTTGTGACAAACACTGTTTTAGTCTCTCAAACGCCAGTTCGGACTCTTCTGTATGAGTGACCCGTTCTGGTTTATTTGAAGAGACCATTTCTTGCAAAGGTAGTGCCAGAATAGATATCCCCAGAATCCAACTCTGACAGTACCCACACATTCCAAGGAAAGTGCGGGTCTGTTGCTGAGTTTGCAGCAGAGTCATGTCACGGATGGCCTGTATTCTGTCAGTGGTCAGGTGCCTAAGTCCTTGCGTCAGTGTCCCAAGTACTTAACCCTAGTCCGGCACAACTGCAACTTATCCTTTGATACCTTGTGTCCTGTCTGGGAGAGATGGAACGGAAGCTGTTTAGTGTCTGCCAGGGACGACTCGAATGAGTCAGAGCACAACAACAAGTCATCAACATATTGTGTTTGCACCGACCCACTCTCAGGTTGAAAAGATTGCAAACAGTCATGTAAGGCTTGGGAGAAAATACTTGGGCTGTCAATGAAACCTTGGGGAAGGAGGGTCCATGTGTACTGTACTCCCCTGTAGGTGAAAGCAAAGAGGTATTGGCTGTCAGGGTGGAGAGGGACAGAAAAGAATGCAGAACAGAGATCAATGACAGTGAAGAACTTAGAGGTGGAGGGAATCTGCATGAGGATGACGGCTGGATTGGGCACTATGGGGAATTGGCTCTCAACTATCTTGTTTATCCCCCTTAGATCCTGCACTAGCCTGTAACCCCTCCCCCCACTCTTTTTCACAGGGAAGATGGGACTGTTGGCTGTGCTAGATGTCCTGACTAGGATGCCCTGCTGTAGCAGCCGTTCTATGACGGGGTATACTCCTAATTCCACCTCCGGTTTCAGAGGGTACTGTGGGATTTTTGGAGCTATCCTGCCACCTTTTATTTGTACTACTACTGGGGCTACATTTGCCTTCAATCCAGTGTCCTGTCCATTTTTGGTCCAAAGGGAACCCGGTATTTGTGAGATCATTTCCTCTACATGCGATGGACATGTGTCTATAATGGTGGAGTGTAACATTAGCCTTTGAGGGGTGTCTAATATATCTTGCACTTCCTGTGCATGGTTCTCAGGGATATCTAAGAACACACCCTCAGGGGTACAGTATATGACACACCGCATTTTACACAACAAATATCTGCCCAGTAGATTAGTCAGAGCCGATGCAGCCAACAGGAAAGAATTTTGGTATGCAAGGGCCCTATCATAATCTCTGCAGGTCTACTCAAAGGGTACTGCTGCACCTTTCCCATTACTCCCATTGCCAAAATCGTTTTACCCGTGGTTGTTACACCTGCGGTGGAGATTAGCACTGATCTGGCCGCCTCTGGATCTACAAGAAAAGGTTGTGCTATGCCAGCTACATTGACCATGACCTCAGGTTCACTTCTAAGGCCAGCAATCAATTTAACCGGCTGCAGACTACAGGTATGACCTGAGCTTTATTGTGTGGTGGGACCCTCCCACAGAGCATTGGCAGCTATGATATGTGCGGGGGATAGCAGTGGGTTTTTCGGTGTCAGTCCCTCTTCGGTGGGTACCTCCTTGTTTCCCCCCTATGCAGCTCGTAATCCCTCTTATGTGTTCCCTGATCCCGTCTATGTGTGTGGTACCGTGGTTCATATTCTGGTCTAGGGGGTTTATATTAAGTATGTGTCCCATTACTCCTACAATCCCTGGCCACGTGCCCTTCCCTCGTGCAATTAAAACATGTTACCGACCTTTTCCAATCATCAGGGGTCTGGGGTTTAGGTTGGTTGGACATCCCTTCTAGTGCCTGTATACTTACCAGCATCAACCTATCCTCTTGAGACTCCCTATGCTTACTGATGTTTCGGTCATGTTCAGTTGCAGACTCTCTTAGTGCAGCTACCGTGATACTTCTCCAATTTGGCAGAGAGGTTTGCACTCTGGTCCTCAATGCCTCCTTTAGTCGATCCATTAGTACAGAGACAGCTACCTCCCTGTGGTTGGCATTTTCCTTAATATCCTCTATCCCAGTTTATCTAGCCATTTCCTGTAGTGCTCTATGGAAATACTCGGATGCCGTTTCACTTTCCTTCTGTCTTATGGAGAAAATTTTGTTCCACTTAACAACGGTAGGGAAATACAATCCTAATTGTATGTTAATTTGCCTTACATTCTCCTGACTGTACTCATCAGTGAGGCACTTCTACATCTAATTTACAATCAGTTATAAATTTTGGGATGTCAATATTTGAGGGTAGACTCGCTCGTAGCACTGTCCGCCAATCTTTGTTTTTGGGCTTGTGGGCATTGCCCAATTCTTTAATACATTTCTGGCATCCGACTAGATCTTTTCTGGGATCGGGGAATTCTAACATAATTGACCTCAGTTCTGATTAGGACCAAGGACAATGCATTGCAATGTTCCTTATGGGGGTTACTCCCTGATTATCAGTCTTCCCATTGGGGACTGTGATCACCCTGACTGGGTTTAGCTCAAGCACTTCATTTCTGTTTGTCTCTATAATACGGGAAGCTATTGTCTCTGCATTGTGGCCCTCATTCCGAGTTGATCGCTAGTTGCTTTCGTTCGCAGCGCAACGATCAGGCAAAAAAACGGCAATTCTGCGCATGCATATGGGTCGCACTGCGCACGCTCGTCGTACTTTCACAAAAGCCGATGCAGTTTTACACAAGCTCTAGCAACGCTTTTCATTCGCACTGCTGGCCGCAGGGTGATTGACAGGAATTGGGATTTTCTGGGTGGTAACTGACCGTTTTCGGGGAATGTGTTTAAAAATGTAGGCGTGCCAGATAAAAAAGCAGGAGTGGCTGGGAAAAAGTAGGCGTGGCTGGCCGAATGCAGGGCATGTTTGTGATGTCAAAAAAGGAACTAAATAGTCTGAAGTGATCACAAGCTAAGAGTAGGTCTGGAGCTACTCTGAAACTGCACAATCTTTTTTTGTACCAGCGCTGCAATCCTTTTGTTTGCACTTCTGCTAAGCTAAGATACACTCCCAGTGGGCGGCGGCTTAGCGTTTGCACTGCTGCTAAAAGCAGCTAGTGAGCGAACAACTCGGACTGAGGGCCAATGTACGGTTCCATACTTACCGGTGGACACGACCTCACTCGCCCCTCCACTGGGGGACATTGCCACTGCTCTCAACGGTTGGACCGTGCCCACCTGAGTGTCCTGTATGGTAGCTGCTAGAGAGAGTGCTGATATCGTGCTAGGCTCGTCGTCTTCCTCACAACCTTGGGGAAAATTCAAAATGGGATACAACTTGCAGGGATTAGGGTTAACACACTGATCATGCATTTTGCTATCATTTACCGATGTACCATTGGTTGTAGCCGGTTTCTCCCCATCGACATATGGCGGTGGTGGTGCACACGCAATCACCTTCCTGTCTGGTTCGGAACTTGCTGTGTGAGCCAGTTCCCTTTGCACATCTCCCTCTTGTTGCCATATATTTAAACAGTCGTTATGTCTGATCCTTAGTTTCCTAGACTTGATCAGACATATTCTATTCCGTACATTCTGCAGTACCTCTGGTTTAAAATTACCCATCCTAAGAAATGATGCCTTATCCCCAGCAGTCATACATACCCATTCATCACAAAAAGCCTCTGTGCGTGGACCATACTTACCACACATTACTAACCTTGCGGACCCTTTAGGCCTTACTTCTTCATCAGCCTGAACCCTGACTACTGAACGCCTCTCGCTTGTCCACTTGGCTCCCATTGTGGGCCTTTTTTCACAAACACCAAATGAACAATGCAAGCAGATGGTGAAAGTTCTTATTGAGAGCTTTCACTCACTCCAGTCCCTGCTGGCCTGTACTCCGACCCACTCCAACAGTGGAAAACCCGGTGTACCCAACCTTCGGACTGCTATCAGACCCTTCAGCACCGTAATTTATTTCGGTGGAGGTTCTGTTGGAATATTTTCCTGAGAGGACCAGCAAAAAATTCCTTTTCGGTATCTTTCCACTGGAATTTTTATAGGGTGAGAAACATACTATCGATCACCCTTTCCAGTGAATGTCTACCTGGGAGATTTCCTGAAGAACATCAGTGAAAAACCCCTTGTTTACTCAATCACGTCTGCGTATGCTTTACAAAGCGCCTATTACACACCTGCGTAAAATAACGCAAATAGTATCATGTGGTGCTGCGCATAACACACGGACGTGCGGTGCAATCGCACGGCCTATAGATACTAGTTATCTATATGTCCTATGATCACGGGAGTCGATTTTAAGCCGCACTCCTCAGCCGGAGCGTAACACTAAAACACTTCACAAATCACAAACTTTTACGCTCCTCCAACATGTTGTAGTACATGCCAAACTTCGTTAAATGCGCTAGGTTGCAACCCTTTCTCGCAGCTGAGCCCCTTCTAGCTCAGGCGTTTTGTCCATGGGATCCGGTTTTTCGAGGTTCAATACGTCCACTCCTACTTTCAGCCCACACAAATACATAATGTTTTTCTGTACAGAAAAATATCACTACCTTTGATTGATAGCCTATCCCAGAGGTAGTACAGTTTAAACAATGTATTATAATAATCTACTTTTTAAAATCGGATAGGTATGTGCTATAGTATGAATGTATTCTATCCTGCCTTAAATTGAACTGCTATAGGCCCTCATTCCGAGTTGATCGCTCACTACCGTTTTTCACAGCACAGCGATCAAGTGGAAAAGCGTAAATTCTGCGCATGCGCATGGTACGCAGCGCGCATGCGCTAAGTACTTTCACAAAAAACTTTGTAGTTTTACCCAAGCTCGAGCGACATTTTTCAGTCGCTGGAGTGTTCGTAGTATGATTGACAGGAAGTGGGTGTTTCTGGGCGGCAACTCTGCGTTTTCATGGAGTGTGCTAAAAAACGCAGGCGTGCCTGGCAAAAATGCAGGAGTGGCTGGGGAAATGGGGGAGTGGCTGGCCGAACGCAGAGTGTGTTTGTGATGTCATACCAGGAACCAAACTGTCTGCAGTGATCGCAAGGAAGGAGTAGGTCTGGAGCTACTCAGAAGCTGCTTGAAAAGATTTCCGAGCAGTTCTGCTAATCTTTCGTTCGCACTTCTGCTAAACTGAGATACAATCCCAGAGGGTGGCGACTTAGCATTTGCACTGCTGCTAAAAGTAGCTAGCAAGCGATCAACTCGGAATAAGGGCCATTGTGCGGTTATAACTTGCGCTCACAACTCTACGCAAATTTGTGTAAACACATGACCGTGCATGTCCCTACGCCACGTGCGCACTCCTGTACGCTGTCCTCACGTACCGTACCACGTGCACAAACGTGCGTTCGCAACTCACTAATCCACACTATGGTGGTCATTCCGAGTTGTTCGCTCGCTGCCGTTTTAGCAGAATAGCGATCAGGCTAAAAATGGGCGATTCTGCGCATGCGTATGGGCCGCAGGGCGCACGCGCTAAGTATTTTCACACAAAACTATGCAATTTTACACAGGTCCGAGCGACACTTTTCAGTCGCTCTGCTGATCGGTGAGTGATTGACAGGAAGTGGGTGTTTCTGGGCGGAAACTGACTTTTCCGGGATTGTGCTAAAAAACGCAGGCGTGTCAGGCTAAAACGCAGGAGTGGCTGGCCGAACGCAGGGCGTGTTTTGTGACGTCAAACCAGGAACTAAACAGACTGAGGTGATCGCAATCTAGGAGTAGGTCTGGAGCTACTCAGAAACTGCATGGAAATATTTAATAGCAGAACTGCTAATCTTTCGTTCGCAATTCTGCTAAGCTAAGATACACTCCCAGAGGGAGGTGGCCTAGCGTGTGCATTGCTGCTAAAAGCAGCTAGCGAGCGAACAACTCGGAATGAGGGCCAATATCACGATAAATGTGAACAACAAAATACTATTGCTCACTAACACAACACACAATTGTTCCTTACATTCGCCGGAAGTCACCCACAAAGATTATCCCCTTTTGAATGTATACCTAAACATTTAGGCTGGAACTGTGTTTCGTGTTTTTATAATTACTCCCTTAACACACTAATTCAAATATATATATAGCAAATAAATGTATCCGATTTCACACAGATCTATAATGACTGCAATAATATATGGCAACAATATGTGAGAATGTATGCAAAGTATCGGTACGCTTTGTGTACGCTTTTCATGCCAAAAATTACACACAAAAAGTAAATGGCTTTTTTCCTATTTGTCCCTTGGTTCACACCAGCACCTCTAAGACTATACAGCACAGACTTGTTCTAACAACACAAGATAGTTTTGAACACAATGCAAGGTTACTTAAGATGCGTCTCCACCCTTTGTTGCTAGATCAAAGTCTGTGTGGCCTGCTTGCCTGTAAGCATGTGGTAAACTGGACAGAGCGCCCAATTGTTAAGTTCGTTTATAACTTACAGGAAGAAAAAGCAATACTTTATACACAGAAATGTTCAGGCTGCTGCAACCTCTAATCGTGTGTGTGTTAAACCTCTATGAAATGCGTACACGTTGCATAAGCACACCGTCACGCTGTAAGCACAAAATAGCTACACATGCGGCCTATACACTTTAACCCCTAACAGGAAAGGAATGCTACACCAATTGTATATGTTATGTTGTGGTCCAATGCAGCAACAAATATTTACTTAAAAGGGGGTTCACAGAGAAATATAACAATACAAGAGAAAAAGGCTACAACCAATGGATACATATCTTTGTTCGTCTGCGCCACCCAGTTCCGGTCCTCAGTCAATCTGGATAGATGACCTTCAGAGAATAGACTGGGGCCGGCCAGGAGGCTTGACTTTTATACAATAGCCCAAAGCATGAAACAAAGGAAACTATAATCTCTTCATCCATAGGTCATTTACAGTACATGAGGGGTCATAGGTCGGTTTGAATAGGTGGGCGATGCCTGGTCCAGGTGCACTTGCAGATGTCCTCCACTGGGTTCCCGCCGAATATTAAGAGTACAGTAAATGCAGTGTAATATTAATAATATATTCCTGCGCATATCTATGCGCAGGAGCGTGCTACTTTCTGCAAACTGCCATCGGAATATTGCCCTTGAAATACTGTACAACTAAATACCAAACACCACCTTCTAACCTACTTCTGTCCCCTCATATCCTGTAAAGTTGAATCCCTCTATTGTTCCATTTCTAAAGTAAATGTAACTTGCTGGTGTGGTGTGTGTGGGCTATGTGTAAATTATGCACTACGTGGATGAAATGTCAGTTATGTCTTTGTGGCTTTTACATGCGAGTGCGTATGCTACCGTATTTACTCATACCAAGTGCTAATACGCAGGGCCTCATGAGCCAATGTACGCAGCGTGCGGGCATGTGCACTCACAGCAGAACAAGCACACGCACGGAGGCCACTCTGTGTGGTGTTTGTACTTGACGCGTGTGGGTCTAATATTTTCGACTTCAACAGACCGTTTTCTGGGAGTGGTTGGAAATACGCAGGTGTTCCCAAGCGTTTGCACGGCGGGTATCTGACGTCAATTCCGGTTCCGGACAGGCTGAAGTAATTGCAGCAGCTGAGTAAGTCCTGGGCTACTCAGAAACTGCACAAAATCTTTTTGTACCGCTCGGCTGCACATGTGATCGCACACTTGCACAGCTAAAATACCCTTCCCGGTGGGCGGAGACTATGTGAATGCAGGACTGCAAAAACCAGCTAGCGAGCGATCAGGTCTGAATTACCCCCATGGTTTTGCCCATTAGCTAACAAATTTGCTGCTGCGGTCAGATCTGAATTAGGCCCTGAGTTAGAATAGGGCCGGTACATTCTGCCACAATATTCAAAATTCATCCCCATCATCTTGCGCTGCAGATAGTGTCTAATCCTGCAATTCTTTAATATGAGCCTCAGCAGAAGTCTCCATGGTGAAATCAATTGATGAAGATCCATCAAATAAATGCAGCCATGTTCGGTATAATGAAGCAAATTTACGGCCATCTTTGATAAGGCAGGAGCAGATTGGTGAGAAGGCCTTGTGTGCTTTGGTTACCTAAACGGAATAATCTTGGAATAGTAGGAGTTAGATTCCACCCATAGGTGTGCGCAGGGGGGGTGCCTGGTGCGCACAGGCACCCCCTAATGTCCAGCACCCCGATCTCACATGGCTGATGCAGTGATCACTGAGCAGGCTGACTACTGTCCCCTCTGCACTGCACCCTGTCAGGACTGCATTACTGACCGGACGCCTGGGTTAATCAAGGGTGCCACTGACACCGGCTTTCAAATTCCCAGCTCCACCTCCATGTATAAAAACAGTGTGATGTGACATGATTACGTCATGCTGCTCACACGCCCATCCGTCACACCCGCCACACGCCCACCTCTCTCCTTCTATGCTATGCCAACGCCAGCCACTGATGAGGAGCAGCATGCAGCCAGCGTTCGTCTTAGGAAGACAAATTCAATACTGGCAGATGGCCGGCAGCAGCATGGACACGTCACTTGTTTTTCCAGCAGCGGCAATACTAGTCTGCGACTGTCAGTGTCAGTGAGAGACTGACTTGTAAGTAAGCCGCTGCATCTTGCAGGGGAAAGAGAGGGAGAACCAGACCAGGCTGAGGAGGAACAGTGTAATTACAGTGAGTGCCATCAGGGGTGTTTGTTTGGTGCACACCACAACATCTGACAATGTATCTGCTTTATTAGGATTGGTACAAAGGTGGATATTTTATATGCATTGACCATCAATAGATGGTGCTAGATACGCCCAAAAGGCGGTGCTAGACACACCCCTCCGACGGTGCACCCCCTAATAAAATGTGCTGCGCACGCCAGTGATTCCACCCATAGGATTTCCCATCTGTGTCGAGATGCTGACCATATGGCTTCCTTGTGCACATAATTCAAACAGCGAAAAAGTACCACCTGTGGTCGATGGTTATTTGAATCCCTGGCAGAGTCAATACGATGTGTTCTTTTGATCACCAAATCACTGCTTTATGGTGCTGAACTGTAAAAGGACTACTGCTTAGTGACTGTTTCCAGTGTACCTACTCTCCATAGCACAGCAATTTCTCTACTACTATCTGCAAAAAAACTGCTTATTGTAAACCTGCTTTGTTGTGTTGAACCACAAAAGGCCTACTGCTTAGCGAACTGTTCTCTCAGTATATTGACTCATTCGAGTTCTCATTTGTCTCCACCTAGCCTAGGTGCACCATCAGTTTAGTAATCAGAGGTTGACCCATTTTAGTGATTTGTGTGTGATACTGTCTGGTTAAATTGTCGACTAAAAATTTAATTTCTCTAACGTCCTAGTGGATGCTGGGGACTCCGTAAGGACCATGGGGATAGACGGGCTCCGCAGGAGACATGGGCACTTTAAGAAAGAATTTAGGTTCTGGTGTGCACTGGCTTCTCCCTCTATGCCCCTCCTCCAGACCTCAGTTTGATACTGTGCCCAGACGAGCTGGGTGCTTTTCAGTGAGCTCTCCTGAGTTTGCTGAGAGAAAGTATTTTGTTAGGTTTTTTATTTTCAAGGAGCTCTGCTGGCAACAGACTCCCTGCATCGTGGGACTGAGGGGAGAGAAGCAGCCCTACTCTCTGAAGCTAGGTCCTGCTTCTTAGGCTACTGGACACCATTAGCTCCAGAGGGATCGTACGCAGGATCTCACCCTCGCCGTAAGATCCCTGAGCCGCGCCGCCGTCCCCCTCGCAGAGCCGGAAGACAGAAGCCGGGTGAGTATGAGAAGCAAAGAAGACTTCACAGGCGGCAGAAGACTCCGTGTTCTTCACTGAGGTAACGCACAGCACTGCAGCTGTGCGCCATTGCTCCCACACACCTCACATACTCTGGTCACTGCAAGGGTGCAGGGCGCGGGGGGGGGGGGGGGCGCCCTGGGCAGCATTTGGGACCTCTTTTGGCAAAAGTTAAACATATATACAGCTGGGCACTGTATATATGTATGAGCCCCCGCCAAAAACTGCATATTTAAGCGGGACAGAAGCCCGCCACCGAGGGGGCGGGGCTTCTTCCTCAGCACTCACCAGCTCCATTTTTTCTCCACAGCTCCGCTGAGAGGAAGCTCCCCAGGCTCTCCCCTGCAGATACACGGTAGAAGAGGGTAAAAAAAGAGGGGGGGGGCACATAATTAGGCGCAAAACAATATATAAACAGCAGCTACTGGGTTAACATTAAGTTACTGTGTTATTCCTGGGTATATAGCGCTGGGGTGTGTGCTGGCATACTCCAGGGCCGAAACTAGGGGGGGGCTAGGGGGGCAGGCGACCTGGGCGACCTGGGCGCCGGATTGGAGGGGGCGCCGAGACCCCCTAAAACCCTCTCCCTATTCTTTGTACTTTGAAACCCCCTTCTCCCTCCTCCCGAGTGCCCAGCTCGGGGGGGGCGGGGTTTCGCGGAATGACGCGATTGCGTCGTGACGTCACGACGCAAACGCGTCATTCCACGAAACCCCGCCCCCCCGAGCTGGGCACTCGGGAGGAGGGAGAAGGGGGAGCCGCGCAGACGAGGAGGGAGAGGCGGCTGAAGAGCGGCGAGAACCGCTTCAAATGTAAGTCAGCCCCTCTCCCTCCCTCTCTCTCTCTCTCTCTCTCCCTCCCTCTCCCCACCACCTGCCGGAATGTGTAAAATGGGGACCTGTCTGCCGCAATGTGTAAGATGGGGACACTTTTTCCTGCCGCGATGTGTAAAATGGGGACACTTTTTCCTGCCGCAATGTGTAAAATGGGGACACTTTTTCCTGCCGCAATGTGTAAAATGGGGACACTTTTTCCTGCCGCAATGTGTAAAATGGGGACACTTGCCTGTCGTACTGTGTAAAATGGGGACACGTGCCTGCCGCAATGTGTAAAATGGGGACACTTTTTCCTGCCGCAATGTGTAAAATGGGGACACCTGTCTACCGCAATGTGTAAAATGGGGTCACCTGTCTGCCGCAATGTGTAAAATGGGGACACTTGCCTGTCGTACTGTGTAAAATGGGGACACGTGTCTGCCGCAATGTGTAAAATGGGGACACTTGCCAGCGTACTGTGTAAAATGGGGACACGTGCCTGCCGCAATGTGTAAAATGGGGACACTTTTTCCTGCCGCAATGTGTAAAATGGGGACATCTGTCTGCCGCAATGTGTAAAATGGGGTCACCTGTCTGCCGCAATGTGTAAAATGGGGACACTTGCCTGTCGTACTGTGTAAAATGGGGACACTTTTTCCTGGATATGAAATTTATGTTAGAAAAGGCAATTTTTCAGGTAAAAAAGTTCAGAAAGAGAGATATATATATATATATATATATATATATATATATATATATATATATAATATTTTTATTCATTTATTTATTTATTTTAAAATGTTTATTTTTTTATTTTTTTATTTATTTATTGTAAAAAAAAAAAAATCTTTTTTTTTTTGGGGGGGGGGGGGGGGGGTGTCAAATGACTACCTTGCCCCGGGTGACAAAAATCCTAGTTTCGGCCCTGCATACTCTCTCTCTGTCTCTCCTAAGGGCATTGTGGGGGAACTGTCTTCAAAAAGGGCATTCCCTGTGTGTGTGGTGTGTCGGTACGCTTGTGTCGACATGTCTGATGAGGAAGGCTATGTGGAAGCAGAGCGGGAGCAAATGAATGTGGTGTCTCCGCCGACGGCGCCGACACCTGATTGGATGGATATGTGGAAGGTTTTAAATGATAATGTTAATTCCTTGCATAAAAGGTTAGAAAAAGCTGAAGCCTCAGGACAGTCAGGGTCCCAACCCGTGCCTGATCCTATGTCGCAGAGGCCGTCAAGGTCTCAGAAGTGGCCACTATCCCAAATTGTTGACACGGATACCGACATGGATTCTGACTCCAGTGTCGATTACGATGATGCAAAGTTACAGCCAAAATTGGCTAAATCCATCCGTTATATGATTATAGCAATTAAGGATGTGTTGCACATCACAGAGGAAACCCCAGTCCCTGACAAGAGGGTACATATGTATGGGGAAAAGAAGCCGGAGGTAACCTTTCCCCCCTCGCACGAGCTAAATGAGTTATGTGAAAAGGCTTGGGAATCTCCAGATAAAAAACTGCAGATTTCCAAAAGGATTCTTATGGCGTATCCTTTCCCGCCAACGGACAGGTTACGCTGGGAATCCTCCCCTAAGGTGGACAAAGCTTTAACACGCTTATCCAAGAAGGTAGCCCTGCCGTCACAGGATACGGCTACCCTCAAAGATGCTGTGGATCGCGAACAGGAGGTTACCCTGAAGTCCATTTATACACATTCAGGTACCTTACTGAGGCCGGCGATCGCGTCGGCCTGGGTGTGTAGTGCTGTAGCAGCATGGGCGGATACCATATCTGAGGAAATTGATACCTTAGACAAGGATACTATATTGTTGACCTTGGGGCATATTAAAGACGCTGTCCTATATATGAGAGATGCTCAAAGAGACATTAGTCTACTGGGTTCTAGAATAAATGAGAAGGGTCCTGTGGACTCGGCAATGGACAGGTGATGCCGACTCAAAAAGGCATATGGAGGTTTTACCTTACAAGGGTGAGGAATTGTTTGGGGTGGGTCTATCGGATCTGGTCTCCACAGCTACTGCTGGAAAGTCAAATTTTTTGCCATATATTTCCTCACAGCCTAAGAGAGCACCGTATTATCAAATGCAGTCCTTTCGATCACAGAAAAACAAGAAAGTCTGAGGTACATCCTTTCTTGCCAGAGGCAGGGGCAGAGGAAAGAATCTGCACAACACAGCTAGTTCCCAGGAACAGAAGTCCTCCCCGGCCTCTACAAAATCCACCGCATGACGCTAGGGCTCCACAGGTGGAGCTAGGCCTGGTGGGGGCACGTCTTCGAAATTTCAGCCACAAGTGGGTTCACTCCCAGTTGGATCCCAGGGCAATAGAGATTGTGTCTCAGGGATACAAGCTGGAATTCGAAGAGATGCCCCCTCACCGATACCTCAAATCGGCCCTGCCAGCTTCCCCCCACAAGAGGGAAATAGTGTTAACTGCAATTCACAAATTGTATCTTCAACAGGTGGTGGTCAAGGTGCCCCTCCTTCAACAAGGAAGGGGTTTATTCGACCATGTTTGTGGTCCCGAAACCGGACGGTTCGGTCAGACCCATATTGAATTTAAAATACCTGAACATATACCTGAAAAGGTTCAAGTTCAAGATGGAATAGCTGAGAGCGGTCATCGCAAGCCTGGAAGGGGGGGATTTTATGGTGTCTCTGGACATAAAGGATGCATACCTTCATGTCCCCATTTATCCGCCTCATCAAGCGTACCTCAGATTTGTGGTACAGCATTGTCATTACCAATTTCAGACGTTGCCGTTTGGTCTCTCCACGGCACCGAGAATATTTACCAAGGTAATGGCGGAAATTATGGTTCTGCTGCGGAAGCAAGGGGTCAGAATTATCCCATACTTGGACGATCTCCTCATAAAAGCGAGATCAAGAGAGCAGTTGCTGATCAGCGTAGCACTTTCTCTGGAAGTGTTACGGCAACACGGCTGGATTCTAAATATTCCAAAGTCGCAGTTGGTTCCTACGACTCGTCTGCCTTTCCTGGGCATGATTCTAGACACAGACCAGAAAAGGGTTTATCTCCCGATAGAGAAAGCTCAGGAACTCATGACACTGGTCAGGAACCTATTAAAACCAAAACAGGTGTCAGTGTATCACTGCACTCGAGTCCTGGGAAAGATGGTGGCATCATACGAGGCCATTCCCTTTGGCAGGTTCCATGCGAGGACCTTTCAATGGGACTTACTAAACAAGTGGTCCGTATCACATCTTCAGATGCATCGGTTAATCACCCTATCCCCCAGGGCCAGGGTGTCACTCCTGTGGTGGCTGCAGAGCGCTCACCTTCTCGAGGGCCGCAGATTCGGCATTCAGGACTGGGTCCTGGTGACCACGGACGCAAGCCTCCGAGGTTGGGGTGCAGTCACACAGGGAAGGAATTTCCAAGGTCTGTGGTCAAGTCAAGAGACTTGCCTTCACATCAACATCCTGGAATTAAGGGCCATATACAACGCCCTACGACAAGCGGAGGCCCTGCTTCGCGACCAACCGGTTCTGATTCAGTCAGACAACATCACCGCGGTGGCTCATGTAAACCGCCAAGGCGGCACAAGGAGCAGAGTGGCGATGGCGGAAGCCACCAGAATTCTTCGCTGGGTGGAGAATCACGTAAGCGCACTGTCAGCAGTGTTCATCCCGGGAGTGGACAACTGGGAAGCAGACTTCCTCAGCAGACATGACCTCCACCCGGGAGAGTAGGGACTTCATCAGGAAGTCTTCGCACAGATTACAAGTCGGTGGGAACTGCCACAGGTGGACATGATGGCATCCCGCCTCAACAAACAGCTACAAAAGTATTGCGCCAGGTCAAGAGACCCTCAGGCGATAGCTGTAGACGCCCTGGTGACACCGTGGGTGTTCCAGTTGGTCTATGTATTTCCTCCTCTTCCTCTCATACCCAAGGTGCTGAGGATCATAAGAAAAAGAGGAGTGAGAACAATCCTCATTGTTCCAGATTGGCCACGAAGGACTTGGTATCCAGATCTGCCAGAAATGCTCACAGAGGACCCGTGGCCTCTTCCTCTAAGACAGGACTTGTTGCAACAGGGGCCCTGTCTGTTCCAAAACTTACCGTGGCTGCGTTTGAAGGCATGGCGGTTGAACGCCGGATCCTAGCAGAGAAAGGCATTCCAGATGAGGTCATAAAGGCTAGGAAGGACGTGACAGCTCAACATTATCACCGTATATGGCGAAAATATGTTGCTTGGTGTGAGGCCAGGAATGCTCCTATGGAGGAATTCCAGCTGGGCCGTTTCCTTCACTTCCTACAGTCCGGAGTGAATTTGGGCCTAAAATTGGGTTCCATTAAGGTCCAGATTTCGGCCCTATCCATTTTCTTTCAAAATGAGTTGGCTTCTCTACCTGAAGTTCAGACGTTTGTAAAGGGAGTGCTGCGTATTCAGCCCCCTTTGGTGCCTCCAGTGGCACCTTGGGATCTTAACGTGGTGTTGAGTTTCCTGAAATCCCACTGGTTTGAACCACTCAAAACGGTGGAGTTGAAATATCTCACGTGGAAGGTGGTCATGCTATTAGCCTTGGCTTCGGCTAGGCGTGTGTCAGAGTTGGCGGCTTTGTCACATAAAAGCCCCTATCTGGTTTTCCATGTGGATAGAGCAGAATTGCGAACCCGTCCACAATTTCTGCCGAAAGTGATTTCATCCTTTCATATAAACCAACCTATTGTGGTGCCTGTGGCTACTACTGACTTGGGGGATTCTGAGTTGCTTGATGTGGTCAGGGCTTTGAAGGTTTATGTAGCCAGAACGGCTAGGGTCAGGAAAACAGAGTCGTTGTTTATCCTGTATGCATCCAACAAGCTGGGTGCTCCTGCTTCAAAGCAAACTATTGCTCGCTGGATCTGTAACACGATTCAGCAGACTCATTCTGCGGCTGGATTGCCGCTGCCAAAATCAGTTAAGGCCCATTCCACTAGGAAGGTGGGCTCTTCTTGGGTGGCTGCCCGAGGGGTCCCGGCATTACAGCTTTGCCGAGTGGCTACTTGGTCAGGTTCAAACACTTTTGCAAAGTTCTACAAGTTTGATACCCTGGCTGAGGAGGACCTTGTGTTTGCTCAATCGGTGCTGCAGAGTCATCCGCACTCTCCCGCCCGTTTGGGAGCTTTGGTATAATCCCCATGGTCCTTACGGAGTCCTCAGAATCCACTAGGACGTTAGAGAAAATAAGATTTTACTTACCGGTAAATCTATTTCTCGTAGTCCGTAGTGGATGCTGGGCGCCCGTCCCAAGTGCAGAATTCTTCTGCAATACTTGTATATAGTTATTGCTTCAATAAGGGTTATGTTATGGTTGCATCAGGGTTCACCTGATGCTCTTTTGTTTATCATACTGTTAACTGGTTGTTTTCACATGGTATACGTGTGAGTAGTGTGGCTGGTATGAATTTAGCCCTGGATTACCAAAATCCTTTCCTTGTACTGTCAGCTGTTCTGGGCACAGTTTCTCTAACTGAGGTCTGGAGGAGGGGCATAGAGGTAGGAGCCAGTGCACACCAAAACCAAAATTCTTTCTTAAAGTGCCCATGTCTCCTGCGGAACCCGTCTATCCCCATGGTCCTTACGGAGTCCCCAGCATCCACTACGGACTACGAGAAATAGATTTACCGGTAAGTAAAATCTTATTATTCGAAGCATTCAAAACTGTTTTCTATTTGAGCCAAGTTGTTTCCTTCTTTGAACAAATAAAATATTGTCGAACCTTCACATCTGGTGATCATTGTGGGCAGGATGCACTAAAGAAAAAATGCGGTAAAATCCCAGTTTTCAGGGGTTTTACCACATTTCCAAATGTACTAACCTCCGGCCGCCCGCTTAACGATGCGGAAGATATCACAATCTTTTTATGGCGATACCCTATAGAAGCCTATGAGCTTCTTACCAAAATCCCGCCGCCACATCCCGCCGCTGCCCCACGCCGCTCCCGCCAACCGCCCCCCCCCCCCACGGGGCTGGGAGGTGACAGAGACCCCTGGGAGGTGACGGAGACCCCCCGCACACTTTCTCACAGGTATCGCGGGGTGCCTCTGTCAATGCATTGCTATGTTAATCGCATATGTTAGTACACATGCGATTAGCATCACTGCGGTGGGCGGCGAGGGACAGTGACGTATCTTAATACATCCTGCTTTGTGTCTGCTAAAGGAGAGTTACACCTACCCTTGCCTCTCTGTCACAGTGGCCTGATGGGGTCTCCAGAAGAAGTCGACAGCCACAGCAGCAATCACATTAGTGCCCTGGGCGCCATGGCGGGCACAGCTGAGGGGGGCTCCCGCGCCACCATCCAGGGCATCGCTCCCGCCCACGCAACCACAGCCGCCACCGCCCGGAGCCGCTTCAGCAGCCCACGCCTGCAGCCGCCACCACTGCCTGCACCTGGCTGACACACAGTTTTGCTGTGGTGCTCGGCGGCATTACTGCAGCAGCAGCTCCTAGCCTCCCTCCTTGCTAGGGCTGCTGCTGGAGCGTGACCATGATGCCAGCGTCACGCTCCCTGAGCTTCTGTCTGCTGCTGGCTCAGTCCCTGCTGAAGCTGAGAAGTGAGGAGGGGGAAGGAGGGGAAACACTGGACACACAAAGACACACAAAGAGACTACCCCCCCTCCCCCTCTTCTATGCCTCTCTTTGTGTATAGTATACCGCCCTCCCTCCCCCTATTCTATGCCAAAGAGAGGCATAGAATAGGGGGAGGGGGGGTATACTATACACAAAGAGAGGCATAGAATAGGGGGGTATACACAAAGCAGAGGCGATTCGCCCCCGCTTCTAGTTAAGTTTAGTTTTTTTGTTTAGTTTATGGTGGTAGCCATGGTGAAGCGGGGACTGGAGTGGACGTCATCAGTGGGCGCCCGCTATCCGGAGCCGCACGCTGAGTGGAACACATGTGGTGGGGATTCTATTTAAAGGTATGTTTTTTGTATGCATGTTTTACCTGATGACGGAGTGCTAATAAATTATCCGAAGCGTTGTAGTAATACTCTGCATCTACGGGCAGTACGGATGGTGTAATGGTTAGCATTACTGCCTCACAGCACTGAGGTCATGGGTTCGATTCCTACCATGGCCCTAACTGTGTGGAGTTTGTATATTCTCCCCGTACTAGCGTGGGTTTCCTCCCACAATCCAAAAATATACTGGTAGGTTAATTGGTTCCCAACAAAATTAACCCTAGTGAATGTGTGTATATGTGTTAGGGAATCTAGATTGTAAGCTCCACTGGGGCAGGGACTGATGTGAATGGACAAATATTTTCTGTAAAGCGCTGCGGAATATGTGTGCGCTATATAAATAACTGGTAATAATAATAATAATAATACTGTATTTATGTCTGAGTGCCACCGCAATTGTGAGTGTATATATACATATATATAAATGTGAATTTTGGCTCATTCTGTGTGCTATAATGTGAATTTCGACTCATTCTGTGTGCTATAATGTGAATTTTGGCTCATACCGTGTGCTGAAATTTGAAAGGTCTAGTACTAGATAGTATAAGGGGTAGTATAAGGAGAGTATAAGGTCTAGTACTAGTATAACCAGTACTAGATAGAATAAGGGGTCCTACTACACTGAAGGACACACCCGTTTGAGCGTCCATGCCCCCTTTTCCGGCGCGTGCGCATAATTACACCCTTCACTTTTCCATACCCCCACTTCAAAACTTTTTTTTTTTTGGGGGGGGGGGGGGGGTGGAGCGCCATTATTGATCTTGCCCTGGGCTCCAAAAACCCTAGTTACGCCTCTGCTACTGAAGCACTACTAATGGTATGAGACCTCCAATGCTGAACTGCATGGCGACTGGATGTCTGGTTCCCTTTTCATCCCTCATACACAGTACTTGTTATACCTACCAACACGGTGCCTATAATCCATTTATAAGTTTGCATCGTGGAAACTGCCAATTTTTCATTAATGCCATTTATTGTGCAGTCTGCAGTGACAGCTTCATTCATTCGTCTCATCTCTATCAATGAAAGCATCTAGGTTTAATATTTTTCTTATTTTTAATAAATATTTTCCCACTAATTTAAAGCTAAAAATAACTAAAACAGGCATAAGAAACGTATGTCCTCTCCTGATGAGTTGTTTGTCCATGACATCATCAGCAGACTAATATTGGATGGGATATACTCCAGTACAATGCTTATGTCCCCCATTGGCTGTTTCAGTCACCATTACTTAGTATTGAGTCCAGCCCTTGCACTGGAAATGTTGGGAATTAAACTTCCACATTGTAGCGGGTATCATTTTCTGTCACGCATTTGGGGATTAATTTTCTGCAGAAAATGTGGTATTTTTGTTCTCTATCCATAAGTAACATGACTCACTTCAGATATCATAGTAATATACTCCTGCCTGTGGGGCAGATATATTTCCTGAAAATATTGTAAAACGACACTTTATGCATGGGAGGCATTTAATTTGCCGGCTGTCGGGATACCGGCTGTCAGGATACTGACACCGGAATCCTGATGCCTCCCCGAAAGGGAATATAACTGTGTGGCAACAAAAGGTCGCCACTGGGCCTGAAGCATGGTGAGGGGACACGCTACACTAGCCGCCAGTATCCCGGAGTTGGGCCTCTTGACCGCCGGGATCCCAACAGCCGGGATATCATACTGAATCCTTATGTATAATTTTTGTCTAATTTTTTTTTCACAATATGCATTAAAATGCTTATTTATCCCAAATATGCTCCATGAAAATGTTCATACGTAAAAATATCATCAAGATAAATCTTTCTGAATGTATCTAGCACAAAAAAGGCTTTTCATTTTCGAATATGATTGATTTTGTTTTCGCCATCTTTTGTTTGGGAGTTAGGTTAGAATTCCATGAAAATGCATGGGGGGGAGACATTTTTCCTGATCCCTCCCCTCAGGGTTGGACTGGCCCACAGGGATACAGGGATAAACCACAGTGGGCTCCCTTTTCTACAGTGCATTGCTGTTATTAAGATGGTACATTATCATTCATGGGCAAGCAGTATATACTATATATATTTATCAAGGCATCCAGACCCAAATGATTAGGCAAACCTCTGTGGTGGATGGCAATACCACCTCCAGAAACTGGGCACACACCTAAATATGGGCCCATTGCAGTACCCCGGTGGGCCCTATATGCCCACATATGACACTGCCTTCCTGAGTTTCAGGAATGCTCGTATTAATATTATTATAATTATTATCATCATCATCATCATCATCATCATCATTATTACTATTATTATTATTATTATTATTATTATTATTATTATTATTATCATTATAATTTTATTATTTTCTGCATTATATATTTTTTTTCCCCTCTGTGCTAAATGCAATTCTTGCCATCTATCCCTCTATCCCAGATTTAAAAAGTAAAAGGGTGCACTATTGTCAGTCTGAAAAACTGATAAGAAATTTAAGGAAGAAAAAAGTGAAGAAACCTGTATTGTTGACGCACTTATGAGAAACTGATTTTTCATAAAATATAACCTTTAATGTAATACAATTAAAATAGGATATGTTATATTATCCCAAACTACAGTGAAACATAGAGTTAAAATCACAGACATATACAATTATGTGCAAGTAGTAAAGAATGTGAATATGAGATTAAAAAACGCGTCCACGTGTGGTTATTGATGTGTGACACTGTTGCTATACTATAATTATTAGATTGTTCCCACCATTCAGTCATTGAACTCGGATTGAGATATTGCTGGAGACTGACTGGTTTGACATTTTATAGACGTCTATTCCTTTAATATGTCAGTCTCCACAGTATCCTGACACAGAATTTATCACCTCCTCCTCCAGAATACCTCATAAGATCATTTCCATAATGTGGAGGCAACGAGGGTAGGTGGATACAAATGGATATCAATTATTCTCCAATTAGGGGCTTATTGCATTTGACAGTACTTTTAGATATTATTGCTGAATATCCATTATATCTGTATTCCCAACTATTTCATTCAGAGATTTTACTATAGGGTTCACTACGATATGCCGGCGGCCGGGCTCCCGGCGACCAGCATACCGGCGCCGGGAGCCCGACCGCCGGCTTACCGACAGTGTGGCGAGCGCAAATGAGCCCCTTGCGGGCTCGCTGCGCTCGCCACGCTACGCGCGCCACACTATTTTATTCTCCCTCCAGGGGGGTCGTGGACCCCCACAAGGGAGAATAAGTGTCGGTAAGCCGGCGGTCGGGCTCCCGGCGCCGGTATGCTGGTCGCCGGGAGCCCGACCGCCGGCATACTGAAGACCACTGTCTATACTGTTAAATGAATAATCCCTATTTATTTGGTTGAGTGTGAGTGTAAATACTTAGAGGGATATGGCAATCCCAAATCACATATCAATCAGCCAGACAAATTGGGACCCTTCACACTCTTTGTTAAGGAATAGTCCTTACTTATTTGGTTAAAGGTTTATACCATTAAATGAGTATTCCATGTTTCTTAGATTCGGAGTGTGGAAATGGTTGTTTTCAGGGGTATAGCAATCCCAGTATAAATATCAACCAACCAAATATATTAGGATCCTTCACACTCACTATCAAGGAATAATCCTTATTTATTTAGGAGTGTGGATAGAGCTGTTTTGAAGGATATAATAATCCCCCGGCTAGTGTGTAAACAGTATAATATGATCCTTGTAACTCTCTGTCTATTTGATTCAGAATGTGTTATTTTTTAATAATATAACAACTTCATTTATGGTCTAGGATAATCAGCATATATAGTCTAGGATAATATCTGAAGGGATATCTACTCTTCATTAATCCCTACTGATAGGTTGATCCCTGACGAAGCTGCCATTAGCGCAGTGAAACACGCGTGTAGGGCACAGCGTGTCCTTGTGTGGTTTCATATTTAATGTTCATTTAACAAATGCATGTGGCTATACATAGATATTTATAAGTATCCACCGACAGGGCTGGCATATTAAACCGCAGGAGATCGAATATGCTCACCTGCAAATAGAGTATTTCATTAATACTTGCCTATCACTCTCAACTATTTAAAAGTGATGACGTTTCCCTGATCATTTTTGAATGTATAAAATAATAACATCTAGTATTTAGATATCAACTCAGATCTTGTTGCAGCTGTAATCTATATGAATGATGTTGTTTACATTATATTATTCATAAGTAACATTGATACACTGTGACATATTTGGAAGACTGAGTGGTTATAATAAGAACAGCACCAGCACAATAACATTGTAGCAAACAAACTGGCAACATTGAGATGTCAGGAAATGATCATATGATTAGGTAGAATAGAGAATCAGCTACAATTGAGACAATGCGTCTAAATATGACATTGGTAATTCTGTGAATATTCTTATGAACAAATCAACTGCAACATAAATAATGTTATGAAATATACAGTATTGCAACAATTGTTTTCAGGGTAACTTCTACTTGGGAATATAGTACTGTAATTGACTATCTCATGGTTTAATAAATCATATTATTGATGAGAGGTATAGGTAGTATTGTGGAATAAATATAACATACCACTGTGATCCGATTAATAAGTAAATATAGTGTAGACGCTAATGTGTGGTGCATAGTGATCACTTGGCAACAGTATTGATTGAATCCAGCACCCAATTATTATAGATAGACATAAATCTGTCTGGATATTTCTCAATTATATTTAGGTTTGGACATATCAGTAGGGATTAATGAAGAGTAGATATGCCTTCAGATGCTGATTATCCTAGAATATATATGCTGATTATCCTAGACCATAAATGAAGTTGTTATATTATTAAAAATAACACATTCTGAATCAAATAGACAGAGATTTACAAGGATCATATTATACTGTTTACACACTAGCCGGGGGATTATTATATCCTTCAAAACAGCTCTATCCACACTCCTAAATAAATAAGGATTATTCCTTGGTAGTGAGTGTGAAGGATCCTAATATATTTGGTTGGTTGATATTTATACTGGGATTGCTATACCCCTGAAAACAACCATTTCCACACTCCGAATCTAAGAAACATGGAATACTCCTTTAATGGTATAAACCTTTAACCAAATAAGTAAGGACTATTCCTTAACAAAGAGTGTGAAGGATCACAATTTGTCTGGCTGGTTGATATGTGATTTGGGATTGCCATATCCCTCTAAGTATTTACACTCACACTCTTAACCAAATAAATAGGGATTATCCCTTTAACGGTATAGACAGTGGGTGTGTAGGATCCTAATATAGTAAAATCTCTGAATGAAATAGTTGGGAATACAGATATAATGGATATTCAGCAATAATATCTAAAAGTACTGTCAAATGCAATAAGCCCTTAATTGGAGAATAATTTATATCCATTTGTATCCACCTACCCTCGTAGCCTCCACATTATGGAAATGATTTTATGATGTATTCTGGAGGAGGAAGTGATAAATTCTTACATATTAAAGGAATAGACGTCTATAAAATATCAAACCAGTCAGTCTCCAGCAATATCTCAATATGAGTTAAATGGACTGTTGCTATACTATAATTATTAGATTATTCCCACCATTCAGGTGGGAACAATCTAATAATTATAGTATAGCAACAGTGTCACACATCAATAACCGCACGTGGACCCGTTTTTTAATCTCATATTCACATTCTTTACCTCCTGCACATAATTGTATATGTCTGTGATTTTAACTCTTATGTTTCACTGTAGTTTGGGATAATATAACATATCCTATTTTAATTGTATTACATTAAAGGTTATATTTTATAAAAAATCAGTCTCTCATAAGTGCATCAACAATAC
The DNA here is from genome assembly GCF_028390025.1 of Pseudophryne corroboree. Taxonomy (NCBI): domain Eukaryota; kingdom Metazoa; phylum Chordata; class Amphibia; order Anura; family Myobatrachidae; genus Pseudophryne; species Pseudophryne corroboree. Next base: position 75,310,213 of record NC_086453.1, read on the forward strand.
AGGTTTCTTCTCTTTTTTCTTCCTTAAATTTCTCGTTGTATATATACTGTAGTTGACAACGCCCCCTAAATAGATGAACCATTATTCATGATATAAAACAGGAGTTCTACCAGTGGCTGTATGGGAATAAATTACATACACTCACAGTATTGATTCAACATATTATGAGCGTGCAGATACTAAGTTTTTTCTGAATAATTGATAATAAAGATGATGGGGATTGTAGTGCTCCAAAGCCTGCCCGGACACTATTGTACGTAAGCTGTGTGGATTCCCTGCCAAGTGTCTCTGAGAAATGTTTTACAATTTGGCAACACCAAGTACACTTTAAGACAAATATCAAAGTGCTCCCCTCCCTTCCATAGGTCAAGCTTGCCTTGAGAAATAAACAGCCGATGTATCAGCAATAACTTAAATGTCATGGTACACCCACAGAAGGGAAGGGTTAGCCCTGCTGTAAGTCTTGCAAGGACCGTTCTTTGGCAGCTGCTGAGTCTATGACTTTGGGTGAGGTAGAAGACGTGTTGCCACAGACGTCACTGGCATAATTATTTAATAGGCACCATTTTCTTGGAAATTTGTTTTTGCTTAATCAAAGTTTCCATTTCACAATTTATAACTCAGATGGACCCATAAAGTGGCAAAGAACATGCACTATGAGGAGTGGTGTTTTTCTGCAGCTTCACACCATCCAAAACAGAAGTTTGCAGAAGAAACCTGGATCTCAGGTGCAGATCACAAACCAACACACTACACATGTACACAACTTGCTTTGATATTTGCAGATCCACATAATTTGCAATTGTGCCCCCTTAGTGTTTACGCCTTTGAAATTTATAGTATCTTTTGAGTTATACAGATCTTTAAATACGTTATCTACGAGGCATATATCCACCTACACAAACCTGCTGTAAGTTTCGGAGTTGGTGATGATTGTCGCATCTTTCGGTATGCGTGGCTGCAGTAGATCCTGGTAACAGAGGACTTCCTAGGTGGATTGCATGAATCTTACATCCAATCCTGGGGTGCTCTCCTCAGTAATACCCCTTTCACACCAAACTTATAACCTGGTCCAGGTTTGATGTGAAAGGGTCTACCCGGGTTGTGTTATCGGGAATCTGACCCTCGTAGCTAACAATGTCGAACCCGACACCAAACCAGGTAGCCTTCGGTGTGAACAGAGTGACCCAGATCCGAGAGCTAAATCACAGATGCTTGGACATGACATTTCCAAGCACCGGCAGAGGGAAGACCCGGCAATAACCTGGGTCCAGATTCCAGCCTCCAGTGTGAATGAGGTTTCAAGCTTGAAACTGTGTTCAATAACCCAGGCTGGACACAGGGGCATCTTAAAAGCAGTGTTGCCCCTGGGCAAAGCAATGCACTGGAACCCCTACTCATCCTCCAGAGGTAGGGGTGGGGGGTGCTATCAGCGGCAGTTTTGATGTCCCGCGGGTGGTAGGGGGTGTTCTGTCTTCTGCTCAGCATGTAGGACCTGGAGCAGTAATTTCTGCTAATTACTCCTTTACTGCACAGATGGTGGGAGATGGGGCAGGAGGGAGAACACTAAACTGTAGAAGAGGGCATTGGGCTGAATGAAGGGGCCCCGGTCCATGACCAGGGTGGTAGGGGGTGTTTAATATGCAGGGGAGGGTGGATAGTGAAGTGGGCTTAATATTCATTTTCCAGTGGGAGGGCAGCTTGCTAGACTGCAGATATATCAAATTCCTGGAAATAGATTTCTTAGCTTTCAGTGGGATAAAAAAAAACTAGAGAGTCCCACCTTTCAGGAGGTACTGGGGACTAGGGGATCAGAGTTCAGGAGCCAGAGCAATCCATCAATGAAAATATAAATCTGCATACCAAGCGTGTGGAGCGGGACCAGCTGCTGGAAGGCTGATATCTCTGGTTCTGGGCATAATAGAGACAAGCTGTCAGTGTCCCCTGAAAGGGGAGAGTCCCAGCTTTTGGAGTATACCCTCAGAGACACTTTGAGTCAGACATAACCTGAGATATCTGTCTGAGAAGGGCAATTAACAGGCTTAGATGGAGATTATTGTTCTTAAATCGGATACCGCCGCTTCTTCAAGGCCGATTTTCAAATATCTGGTACCCCTGGAAAAAGGGGACCCTCAGCTATCAGCCTATGGCCCCTATACTCCTGGGGCCCCTGGGCAACTTCCCACTGAGTCCATATGAAAAGACCGCCCTGACTGGACCCAGGTTTTGTGGTGTGAAGGGGTATTAGCTAGTGTCCGCAGATGCCATTTTTCCCAGACTATCACAGTGAGTTATTCAGAGCTGCTCAGTATTTCTATCCCAATTAGCTAAATATGCCCAGCATGGAGAGGAGGGCAGCAGCCACGGGGGGGGGGAGGAGGAGGAGGGAGGTGGAGGAGGGAGCCTCAGCAGCGCTATGGACTTGGTGGAGGCACCGCTGCAGCTGTCCCTCTCCTTCACCATAGGCTGTCCTCTGC